>NC_081405.1:231652734-231917734 GCF_030272615.1 Cryptomeria japonica
TTCTTTTTTTGCACATTTTTCTTTTTGTTTAATAGAATTATATAGTACAAACTTGCATAGATATTTAGCGATAATTTTATGAATCTTTTACCTGCATTAAGATCAGGTTTAATTTTTTTAAGTTTTGTTCTTTCAACCCATGCAAAAATTAACACTCCTTTTCTTTTCCTTTTTTCCATTTGCTTCTTTCATTTTTCTTGTCTTTCTTATCTTGTTTCTTCACTTTTCCTTTCGGTCTATCAAACCTTCAAGGGTTATCATCTAGACATGATAGTGGAATCATCCCCTATGCCCTCACACTTACCTTCTTTTCCTTTCTCATGTGCCTTGTAACTTATCAAGATTTCAATTTTAGTCATCATGACATGACTATAAAGAATTCTCTTAATCCACAATGTTCGATAGAATTCTCTTTTCTTTACTTTTTTTCATTTTCTTCTTTTATTTTTCTTGTCTTTCTCATCTTGTTTCTTCCCTTTTCCTTTCGGTCTATTAAACCTTCAAGGGTTGTCATCTAGACATGATAGTGGAATCATCTTGGACGCCCTTACACTTACCTTCTTTCCCATCCTCATGTGTCTAGTAACTTATCAAGATTTCAATTTTAATCAACAGGACATGACTATAAAAGAACTGTTTTACTCTGCAATGCTCTATGATTAGGTTAAACTAATGAGTTACCCATCAAACTTTCATAATTTTTCATGCCAATCTCTAACATTGAATATGACCTATCCTCCACCTACTATCAACACCCACATGCATTAATGGCTCTTTTTTTCTTTGGATTTGGTTGAGGTTTTATTATTAGTTGTATGATTTTATGTTCATTTTTATCATTTTCTTCTTTTTATCCTAAGCATCCCTGTGATCTCCATCACATTCTATTTTTTTTTGTGTTGGTGAGTTAGACTCCCTCGTTGTTCACTTGTCAATGTATTGTGCTTTTGGGACGGTTCTGGCCATTGTAGACTTTATTCATCATTCATGTCTTTGTTCTCCCCCTTAACTAAACAATTAATCATTTTGATGAGATGCAACAAAAATTTATTATTTCAAATCAGCCTAAATTACAAATATATATCGCAAAGTAATTTTCAAATCAGCCATGATAGTGATGAGCATATGTGAGCGAGCTTGACAGACTAAAGACCCTTCACTAGACCCTTCACTGTGAAATTCACATAACCGTTAAAAAGCTCAAAAATAATTTTAGAAGTGATAAAATGAAACTTCAAATTAACAAAAAAATAATTTGAAATAAGATAATTAAAAGAATCTTTTCTATGTTTTTATTCTTGTTTGTTTGGGTGCTCGGGGAAGGGAAGACCTCAATTATTTTAGTGCAAGTCGCCGGCACACTTGTAAGTCAAATTAAACAATATTAATTTACACGTGGTTCTGCGTAAATGGCAAGCTTACATTTGCACGTGATACTAATTTTTTAACAGAGAAAACTGCAAGCACGTTATCACCGGTCGATTTGTTGTACTGCATATAACAGAATGTATAAATGTGAATAAATCAATCAACAGGATCTCTTACTGGTCCCTCTAAACATGTCCAACACAAAATTTTGCACCTCCTCCGGGGTGTATTTTATGTACGAATTGCTTTCAAACTGGCTCCTCAATCTGGCAACTAAGGAAGCGTAGGGCGGTATCAACTTCTCAGTAATCGAAACCCTTAACTTCTCTCGCAGGCTGACGTCAGGAACCACCCATCCACCATGCCTCGTCTTCACCTCTTCCGTTGCTGAATTGAACTCCTGTAATCTCTCTTTCAAAGCTCCGCCATTAGCAGGAACTTTCTCGTTTGTTAGACACGACAGCAATTTTACCAATGCTGACCTCTCGTATTTCACCGCGTACTGCCCAACTTTATTCCACTCTTTCCTCACCCACTTCATCCCCAGAATATATTTGAGCTGGGAGCCATTCACTTTCTGCACTACGTAGTGAAGGTTGTTCATGAGAAAGAGATACGACAAAGACACGTCTTTATACAGATCACATTTTTTGTAGAGCTTGCACAGCAGGATGAAGATGGTCCATCCGATGTGGACAGACAGCGGGGCAGAGGGATCGTTCAGCTCACTGTCGGGTAGGGCTTTCGCTAGCTTTCCTGGAACGTCTGTGATAATGTTTACCAGACTCTCATTGTAATCGGAGAGAAAAGAGAGATAATTCATAACGTATCTGGTAAGAGGGTGAACAGTGCCGCCAGGAATGCGAACCTTAGATTTCTCCTTCTTAACGGCCTTCTCAAATTCCATCAAAATCCCTCGGCTCGCCTCGCTTAGTTGCACCTGGATCTTGTTGGCTTGCTCGTGCACGCTTCGGCATGACTCTTGAGAATATATGTCTTCTATGTCGGGCATAAGATCCGTGAGCACTTCGTAGAGGTCGAGCACCCTGAACATTCTTTCGGGCGTCCGGCTTGTGGCGGCCACGGCCTCTGCGAAGGCGAGAAGCCTGTCTGTGGGCTCCTTGACGATTTCGGCAAAACAATAATCTCTCGTCTTATCATCAAAACCCTCAAACACATAGGCGCACAACTTCTTCTCTCTGGCAAACAGTGTTCGGATGCTGATTTTGGCGGCGCATATCCATTTCCTGATCTTATCATCCAGGAGTTGCCAATCGATTTTCTGAACATCGTTCAACCTCATCTTCTCCACGCCCAGATTGTATAAACTCTCTTCCACCACGGATTTTCTCGTCAGAGTGAAGACTCAAATACATTCCCTCGCGTACCCACTCTTCGCCATGCGATGCGCTATATTCCGCAGATCCAACACAGCGTCCAACGGAACTATGTTGAATTCGCATGTTTTGTCTGTTGACGAACAGTTGGAGCTGCAGTGGCTACTGTGATCATCTTCGCCGTCAGAGCATCTGGAAGTAGTGATGCTGTCCTCTGTGCTTGAAACAGACGGGGGGCTGGCTGATGACTCCTGTTCGAGATCGATGGGTTCACTGTTAGCTAACAGAATCTTGTGAAACTCGTTCTGCAGACGGGCCATTGACATTTTCATCAGCCGCTGCGCACGGATGAGTTGGGCAGTGTAGGTGCCGCCGATGGACAAATATTCCATCAGGCGTTGGAGATTTTGGACTGTGTCCATGTACATACGGACTTCTTCTGCGTTGCTCTGAAAGAGCATTTTGCTTGTTGTATTTCTGTCCCATTTGTGAATCAAAATCTCTGCTGCAGCTAACTTCTTTTCCATTTCCTCCAAATTACTCCTATCAAATGTGTTTGTCGTAACAGGGTTGCCAAACGTGGGGAGAATTGTAAGGATGTCTCTGGTCATGTTATCGGATGTATTCTATAATATACATCAAGTTTAAACTTAATGAACACAAATAAACCGATGGTGGTTCGGCAACTCGGACCAGTGAAGAAACGCAAGGAAATCTTGCAACCCAAACTTAAACTATGTTGGACCGCTTGATCAGAATAAAATTTGAAAATATTATTATATATTTTTTTAGTTTGTCTATACGTTCGTAATTGGCATTTTTGAAGGCCTTCAGGGCATTTTTAGCCCTTGCAAGAAGTATGCTCTTTCAAAATCTAGTCTACAACTCTTGGAGACCTTTCCAATGAGTTAAACGGCTCGTAATTTTGAGTCCCATGTAGAAAGTTATGCCTAGTTAAAGTTAGGAGAAATTTTATATAGTTTTTTGAAAAATTACATAGTTTTAGATTTTATTATGTAATAAACAAATGTGATTGTTGGACTTCGATTCTCGAGGGGTTTTTGTGACCTTTGGAATCTCATGAACTTCTATGTGTTGGATTTTCGAATGGAATAGATTACTTTTTGGCTTGCTTCAATTCTATATTATCTTGTTCATCCACAACACCGTAGGTTCTCACTTAGGTGTTGTCATCTGAATCCATAATTCGGATCACCAAAATACTTGGAATTTAAATTAAGTTTAAGACATACGATATATAATATAATATTTGATGCAATTGTGTGGAAGCTCTAATCAAGTAGGAAGACGACACGTGAAAAATGCAAGTACTAGATTTGATGTAATTGTCTCGAAGCTCCGATCATTTAATAAAACATCACGTGAAAAATACAAGTGCTACAATTGAAATCGTGAGCTTTTTGAAGAAGACGAAGGAATTGTTAATTGGAGACAAGAAGACGGGATAACGTGGATGGTACAATTGAAGATAAGAAGATAAAGATATGCCATGCCTAGTTTCTAATTTCTTAAGACAGTTTTCCCTTTAAGAAATAAATAAAAGGGAAAGATGCAACAACAAATCAAACCAAATCGCATTTTTGAAGGAGATCCTTGTCAAATTGTACAAGTTTTTATATTGTGTGGGGTGGCAACATTCAAATTTGCTTCTTATAATTTTCGTAAATACTCTCTTTCTCAAAGAGATAAGTTGAAGTTAGTAATTAAAAAAGTTCATAGAAAAGGTGGATAGTGAGATTTGAGGGTTGGCCACCCATTGTTTGAATTGAAGTTTTGTGAAGGAAACAAGTCCCTTATATGCAAATTCTAGATTGAATTTTATTTTAAGAAAGAGGCGCAACCAATAAGGATTTCAAAATGAAGGAATCATAATTTTCAAAAAGTGAGTTTAGAATAGTTGTTTCAATGGAATAGTTGTTTCAATGGAAAAAGTTGGTAAGAGTAAAAAAAGATAATTCGGACAAAGAACTTATGAATGTTAATAAGGGTTTTTAGAGTTGATAAGAATGATGGAGTTCGGAAAAGAAAAATATGAATCTTTGTGCGAAATTGGTAATCTTTATTAAAAAAAAATTAGAAAGTGTTAAAGTAACAAGTGAAAATTTATAAAAAATCTTGAAATTTATGATATTGTTAAAAGAAAGAAATGAAGATTTGGAAGGAAAGATAGAATTGTTGAAAAATTAAATGAGTGTTCGAAATTAAAGCTTCTTTTTTTTGTGATATATGAGATGTTGTTTTTGATGAAGAAAGTAAGGTTGAAGATAAGGATGTGTTTGAATCTACAATTCTTGGGAGTTGTGATATTAATAACAAAGGATGGTTTGAAAAGAATGTTAGTTTTAAGATCATGAAGAAAATGATTTATGAAAGAAAAGGTTTAGGAAAGTATGGGCGAGGAGTTAGAGGGCTCATTTAACCAATGGTAAGGACAAAGAATAAAGACCTTAGATATGGTAAGATAAATAGAAATAATGTTATAAGTGTCACATGTTGAAACCAATTAACTTAAATAATGAAATGTATACAGCGTTTTCATTGTTATAAGGAAGATCATAAAAGGAAAAGTGTTGTGATCTTCATCCTTTTTGTATTTGTGGATTAAAAAATCATTTTAAAAAAACAATGTTGGAATAGAGAGTGGAATGGGCAATATATGAAATATTGCATGCAAATTTAATTTTGGATGGATGGATGTATCCAAGTGGAAAAACATTATAAATATGTTTAAAAGATTGTAGAATCCTAAATTTTTGCATATAAAAATTTGTAGTCAAATAAGGTTTGATTGTTTGCGTCAGGTTCTTGATGGTTACTAGTAATGATTGGAACAATAAAAGATTTTATGTAATTTGAAAGACTATGAGAATTCCTTATGTTATACAAAGGAAGGGAAAACCCATTGATCTCTCATGAAGGAGATAAATAAGTAAATGGGTACTTGAATTCTATAGGAAGTGTACTAAATGGGTCTATAAGAATAGAGTGGCGGTAATGTTACATAATGGGTTGCTAAAGATTTTTTTCATCTTGTGAGTTCATTTAGAATCATGGGAAAGTATTTTGGATAATGATGCCAATCATGCAATTGAAGATAGGAAGATACGATAAGATATGTCATGCATAGTTTTTAATTTCTTAGATAAATTTTTATTTTAGAACTCTCCCAAAAAATCTATAGATCTTTAATGCATGGAGGGAATAGAGTCCAATATACTATCTATTTTTAGGGATACTAGCTCTATAAAGAGACCCCTTGATAGTTCAAAAAGTAAGTTTAATTTGAATTGAGAAAAAGATAAGGCCTCTATATTGAGGGAAGATGTTTAATCCATTTGATCTTTCAAGTTAATAAAATATTATATTTGTGTGCTAACCAATGTTATTTATTTTTTAAGTTAGATTGTAAAAGAATATACGATCATGACAAGTTTGAATTTTTTATTTTCCTTGGAGATGAATAAATTTTTATATTATTTTCAAATAAAATTGAAATGAGTTACTTTTCAAAGTTTGTTCTATTAAAGCCATAAGATGAGCTAGTCATAATATCAAATACCAAAGCTAATTATGCGTATTAGAAGGTAAAGTTAGATAGCTAGTATTTTAAAGAATTAAGCATAGCTCCTTAAAATGTGAAATGACGTTATCTAATATGATTTGGAGATATAGAAAGGAAACAATCCCTAACAATTAATGAAAATCACATCATGTAATAGTGGGGATCCTGATATCACTACCAAAAGACATGGTAAAGTGTTAGTAAATAAAGTCCAATGTAGATATCTTATCATTTTAAAAACTAAAGATTTTATTATCAAATATTATTACTAAAAAACAAATGGAAATGGTGGCAAGATCTATTATCGAAGTCTGAGAACTTTTCCAAGTTTAGTAAATACTAGAGGGATTTGAAATAGTAAATAAGTTTTCAAAGCCTCTCCTCCAACCTTTCATTCTTCCTTAGCAATGTGCATGCTCATGTAGCCTACATCCTAATGAAATGAGTTTGGGATCACTAATAGTAACTATGTCCTCTCTCTTAGATTCCTTAGTAATCCTCATAGGAAATTTTTATAAAATCCCACATATCATGGATGAAATAAAGGAGTGTTTCAGCAAATAAATATCAAAAGGATTTTGAATAATTCATTAATGAATGGGATTAATAGAAGTCACCTTAAAAAGGGTGATTTCACATTAAAACAATAAAATAATTGGATTTAACAACATAGTTAAAAAATTTGATATTTTTTTTAGCAATAATACATATATTTTTTGGAAAAAAAACTCGACTATTAGTTTCTTATCAAACATAATGTACAATTTTCTAAATGTACAATTGTTTTTTGGAACTCTACTTTATATCTTGGGTATACTTATCAAGGGTAGGGGGTAATGTAACCCTTGTTATTTTATCAAAAATAAATAAATGATGCAATTAAATAATTGAAGGAGTATATTGGTTTCTTTTCGTTTAGAAAATCATTTATTAATTGTAAAATTTTACATCTAGCATATAAATAAAATAATTAATAGCATTAAAGAAATTCATAGTGCATGTTTAACCAAGGTTATATGGTATATCTTGGATTATCCTACACATTCATTATGTCTATTATATGTATTTTCTTATAGGAATGAAAGTGTAGCTTACAAGCTTTATATATATTTAGCAAGAGAAGAGAAATGTCAAATTCTAGGAAATATACAAATATGTACTTGAACCTTCATAATCAATGAAATGAATATTTCATTTGTATTTTGCATTATAATTCTTGGGTTTTTGATGATTTTCTAGACCTAAATTTTATCATACTATAATAAATTTAAATTATATTGTTAATTAGGAATTCTATTAATAATATGGTGGTATCAAATAAAAAATACATCCTATGAACTGTTTATTTAAATCCACACATTCCTTTAAATTATCAACAAAATTATTTTTTCTACATGTTCACTTCTATAACTAAACAATACCCAAGTGAAATCATTCTCTCCATGAACACAACTCACAAGATATTCTAAAAAAAAAAATTATAACAATGTTTTACAAAGTGAGTTATTTAGTATTAAAAGGATACCTAATACACCAATTTTATAAATCCTAAAAATTCAAATAGATTGAAGATGGAAAACCAAATACAAGAGGACATCTCTAAAATCTATAACCACAAATATTGTAGTCTACATTAAGCCAAGGTTGTATGCTATACATTCGGCTATTCTAGTTTATTTATATGTTATTAATATCTTTCAAAGTGCAATTATAGATTACAAATTTTATATCTAGTCACCAAGAATAGAGAAATATCAAATTCTATGGAATATACAAATATATACTTAAACATTCATATTCAATGAAAATAATATTTCATTTGTATTGTGCATTATAATTCTAATGTTTTTCACTATTTCATTCTTATATTTTATCATACTATAAGAAATTATTAAATGTATTGTAAATTAGAGCTTTAGTTAATAATATATTTGTATCAAATCAAAAAATGCTCATTTAATTTTTTTAGTCTTACATAATTCATTTCCATTAGTTGACTTTAAATCCACAAACTCCTTTAAATTATCAACAAATTACTTTTCTCTACGTATTCATTTCTATAAGTAGACATTACCCAAGTGAAACTATTGTCTCTACAAACACAACTCACAAGATACTCTATTCTGTAACATAAAGGAAAAAATAAGTTAAAAATCGTTCTTCAAATTCTTGTGACATTATAAGTGAAATTAAAAATTAGATTTCTAATAGAAAAATGAGCAACTAGAAAAATATATGAGAAAATGTTCACTTCATTTGAAATAATAAAGCAATCAGAATATCAAATTGATATTGTTTTGTTTAACTTTATTTTCTCCCATGAGTTTCATTGATCTAAGTTAATTTTTACTTATGTTTATGAATTGCATCTTATTAGCCTAGATTAATTTCGAGGAAAAGGTTATTTTCCAAGTCACAGTGATAAATAATAATTTTTAATTTTTTTAAAGTTATTGAGATAGGGGAGAGGAATAAATAATTATGTACACCAAATTTGCAAACATCTATTTTCTAAATGGTAAGTCATTTTTAATGAAAATTCTAACACACTTTTATTAGTGGATTAAGAGTGTAAATCTTTCTTTTGGAATTTTATGCATCAATGATATAACCACATTAGTTTCATCTTTACTTAATTATCTAAAAAAAAAAAAAAAAAAAAAGTAGAAACATGATATCATTAGTTTCATCTTTACTTAATTATGTAAAAAATAAAAATAAAAAAAAGTTGAAACATGTGTATCAAGGAATGTATTACCAATCACCTTATCTTTAAGAAAATAATTTTTTGTTTCTTTATTATGACTTGTGAAAATAGATATTTTTTGTCTATTTTTTAATTAGATACATAATAGCTACTAATTTTTACTTCATAAATAAAATATTTTTCAATGTCCAACATTATTATCCAACACCATAATAGCTATTAAAGCATGCTCTAGCTAGTAAATCATCTCCTATTATATATTCTACTAACCTATGAAAAGTGTTAGTGACGTATAACAAGGGAAATGAAAAAGGATTTCCTGATAAACTTTGGAATCATTTTCCATTGAGCCTAATAATCTCACCCATTTGAATAATATTTCATAAAAACAAAATTAGGAAATATACAAAAATCCTACAGTATAAAATACTTCATACAACTATTTGCAAGTGTTATATAGTGGCTAGACGAGTTTTCTTTTAATAGGTTTATGTTTACATCATATTCATTCATTATTATTGAAGTTAGAAAGAAGTAGTACGTCATCATTAACATGTGACACTAATATTTATTATTCAATAATTATATAGATTTATCAATAGAGTGAATTTAAAGTTTGATTATTTAGTATTGTAACTAACAATTATAATATCTTAGAGGATTATTTTTTAATCATAAGTGGAAATTTCAATCACACAAATGCCTCCATAAATTAAAATGTGTAAATGTGAATGCGAATCAAATTTAACTCTCAAATTTCAAATAATAAGAATAAATGCATTTAATAGTAATAGAAAATCTCGGATGAGCCATGTTCTTAAATATATTAGTGGTACAAACTATTATAATTATATATAAATCTAAGTTGTCATAATTTATATTATTGAATTGTATTAAATATGTTATTTATGTAATATTGTTGAATATATAAATACAATAATTTGTATATTTAAAAATGATAATTAGTAATAAAATAAATAAACATATTAATATTTAAACAATTTAAAATTATTTATTTATTCTAATTATTAAAAATGTCTTTATATTTTTAATAAATTTTATTCAATAAATTTTTTTAAAATACTGTATATTTTGATCAAACTTTATTTTTAAGTCATTAAATAAATAAAAATTTGGTTTTACACATTCCAATCTCACTTGGTTGAACTTTTAAAATCATTTTAATGCATTCACTTTTTGCATTTCATGCTATGAAATCCAATTTTATTAATTCATATGTTAATCATTGTGTATAAATGCACATAAACATTTGATTCATTACCAATCACCTCACTTTTTCAATGTCAAGTGACTAATTTAAGCTAGGTCTAAATTAGAAATTCCACGTTATATGTCGCTAATAAGTTTACTAATATCTATCTATAATTTTTCTAGGCAAAATTATATTTCATATCCATATAAATCACATTATTTATTATTTTACTCTTCTCACATTTCTTAAAACAAGTATCTAAATAGATTAGTTTATCATGTTAGCCCTTGTGTTCCATATATGATATGAAATATATTTGTTTATGCTAGATTTGGATAGTAAAATATTAAAGCTATGAGATTTCCACAATCCATGTTATATTCTTATGAAGTTTTTTGGATTCGATTGTGTGTATTTTTTTCCCATCAATGTTTCGAATCACACTCCGTGATTAATCATCAAGATGAAAAAAATTCCAAAGATAGGAAAGATATTGAGTTGCAGATTTGAGATAGAATAAAAAGAGATGTGGGGTATGGGAGGGCACGAGGATCAAGGAAGATTAAAAATAGAGAAAAAAAAAAAGAAAAAAAGAAAAAGAAAGAAAGAACCAAGATGGCTACTCCATCGAGGAAAGGTAATTGGTTGTTAGATTCAAGCTCTTTGGTGAAGGCGATAGAAGGAGAAATGTTGTTGAGGTGAGCATGAAAATCCTCTAACTTGTCCAAGCCGTGTGGCCAACAAACATTGGTGTCATCCATATATCGTTTCCACCACTTTGGGTTGAGGGGGAAAGAATGTAAGGTCACTTCCTCAAAATGTTCCATGAATAAGTTACTATAACCGGCGAGAGAGGGGAGCCCATGGCTACTCCATCAACCTGTTCATAGATAACACCTTAGAAGGAGAAGAAGGTTGACCTTAAGCAAAGTTCCACCAAAGAGGCAATCTCCTCATTGACCTTATGCTTAACAATCTCTATGGAGTCAAGAATGGGGACCTTGGTGAAGAGGGAGACCACATTGAAGCTCACAAGAGTGTCCTGAGTATCCAACTTGGTGTCCTTGATAACCTGGACAAATTGGTTGGAATCTTTGATGAATGAGTTGGAGTTACCAACAAGCGGAGAGATTAATTTGGCAAGAAAAGAGGCTAATTTGTAAGTAAGAGACCCAATGGTATCAACAATGGGTCTCAAAGGAATATTGGCTTTGTGAATTTTTGGGACCCCATATATACATGGGGTCCTTGGAAGGAAGAAGATGAAGTTTGGTAGTATCATGCAAGGAAGAGTTGGAAATAGAAGATCTAATTGCCTTCAAAATCTTAGGGCATGGGTTACGAGACAAAATTTTGTAACTACTGGAATCGGAGAGGAGGTCTTCTATTTTAGCCAAGTAATCAAGTTTCTTCATAATGATCGTGGCATTACCCTTGTTCCTCTCTTGAGATGATAAGGTCATTATTACGCATGAGATTATTAAAGACCAACATCTTGGCTTTAGGGATGTTGCATTTAGGAGATTTAGCATTACAAAGCGCCACGACACAATCTTGTCTAACCTCTTCAGCAACATCAAGGGGAAGGGCACGCACCGCATTTTTGATCTCGATAAGGAAATCAATGTGCGGAATGTTGCGGGGAGTCAAGGCAAAGTTGAGACCTCGCTTGAGGAAGTTAAAGGTGAGAGAATCAATGGAGGCGAGAGAAAGGTTGACGACAAGTTTTGACTCCCAATTGCTAATAGGGTTGAGATTAGGAACGGACCTAGGAAGCGGGAAGCGACCCAAGGAGGGGGACACGGAGGACGATAAGACAGTTGGAGGAACATCCGAGAAAGAGGGAGGAGACGTCGGCATGGAGTGGGTGGAATTATCAGTAGGGAGAATGGTCAGATAAGAGATACGTGGGGGTTGATGAGAGGCGGGGGATGTGTCCACCTTCTCCACAGGAAGAACTAGGTACGGCTGGACACAGAGGCACAAAAGATTATCCTTACACGTCTCAACCAGATGATGGGACAATGAAGGAAGGGCTCGAGGTTGGAATAGCTTAGAAGCGATGCAATCACATAAACAAGAAATAGCAGAGCAATTAAAGAAAAAGACGTGAGATTGGACAGCTGAGGTAGAGGACAACGTACCATGAGATGACCGAGAAGAGCCATTGCGGGGAAGCCGTTGGAGGAATGCAGGTTGAGCCATGGCGATGGGCTTACCCAAAGGCGTTGACAAGTCTCCAATCTCCACGGCGATGTCTGTGCTGTCCTAAGGAAACTCGACGTAATGCTGCAGAGGGCACGAGTGGATGGGAAGAATAGAAGACCGTGATACGTCCCCTTAGCCGAGTTAATAGAAGTCTGGGGACAACGAACATGGCGGACCACCGTTTTAGCTTCAATCTCAACGATGATGTTTGCCTTATCCTCGGGGGGAGTCGATGATCTTACGTGGTCCCCAAGAGCTGGGTCAATGGACGTCTAAAAGTAGCGAATGTGGTGGACAACAGATTCTGAACTCTCAACTAGTGACGGATGCACTGAGGTAGAGTCATTATCTGATGGAGAAGGCTTAGGTGACGAGCACGAATCACTGGCGGAGGGGGTTTGGTCAACAAAGAGGGAAGGAGGGGGCGGAGGAAAAGGGAAGGAGGCAGGAGAAGTCACGATAGTGGGGGGTTAGAAAGAGATGGAGTAGAATGATGAGGAACAGAGGAAGGTGGTTAAAAATTGTCAGACGGTGAAGGGGAATGGTTCCCATGGTGTCGACGCTGCAGAGTGTAGAACTTTTTCTTTTGTCTTTTGACATACTCTTCTTTGTGGCCCATAGCCCTGGTATACGAGGTCAAGTCCAAGCGAAGCCATAGATCTGGGCGTAGAGATGAAGCACGCTCTAGATGAAGAGGTACTAACGTGGAATTCAAAAAATCAATAGCCCTCCTTGTGGATTTACTAACTGATCTGAGTAATGAAAGAAATGCCCGAGAGAATATGTGTTTGGTGTAGGGACTCCAAAGATGGTGATAAATTTTGATGGAGGAGGGGATCAGACGACAGTCTCTGCACCTTTTGAGAAAAGCCAAATCTGCAACTTTCCTTGCTAGTTTGATCCTTAGGAATTCAAGCTGCTTAGATTTCATAAATAATTTCCTCCCATGAAGGGTATCGATTAAAGCTATGAGATTTGCATAATCCATGTTATATTCTTATGAAATTTTCAGGATTTGATTGTGTGTATTTTTTTCCCATCAACGTTTCGAATCACACTCCCTAATTCATCATCATGATGAAAAGAATTCCAAAGATAGGAAAGATATTGAGTTGCAGATTTGAGATAGAATAAAAAGAGATGTGGGGTAGGGGAGGGCATGAGGATCAAGATTCAGCCACTAAAACCCTAGGCTTACATAAGAAATCCAACATAACATCAATAAAGAACCATAAACATGTAAATCACAAAACTAAAGAATATTATACCATTCACATGCTCCATGGGTTTTGATTTTCATTGTCCTCCTAATTGCATTGATCTTGCTTGATATTATTGCTCTTAGATTTTATCTGTGCATAGGAGCTTAATAGAGAATGGATAATGGTTGTAGAAAATCCGACAGAGTGCAGGTGTATTTATAGTTGATTGATTGACAAGGGGAAGGAAGAGATCAATTTTATGGAGAACACCATGAAAATGGAGGGCTTCAATTAAGAAGTGGAGGGATAAATGGTCAGTTAAGATTGAAGGGTAGGTAGAAGAAATAATAAAATAAAGGGAGTGGTTAAAATAAATGAGGAGAAAAAGCTAAATGAATTAATTAAATAAATTAAAGAACTTATTTAATTAATAGAGGGAGGGCCACATAAATTAAATAAATAAAATATTTATTTAATTTGGAGAGAAGAGAATTTAAATAAATAAAAATGTTTACTTTAAATTAGGATAGAAAAAGACTTAGAAGAGGATAAGTGGATTAATTAAAAAAAAAAAAAATCGTTTAATTAATAGAAGAAAAGGGGATAATTTTTTAATTTTTTTTGATAAGTCACAGCATAAGTGGTATTTTCTTAGCTTTTCCTTGGAGCTAAGAGTCAATCGAGTAGACTCAAACCCAAGACCTCCCATGTAGGAGGCTCACAGCTAACTGCTATGTTGTGGGGTCATCCCAAAAGAAAAGAGGATAATTAAATAAATAAAAAATATTTATTTAATTATATTAGGACAACTTTAGGTGTCTACAATATCTATTTATTTATGGAATCTTGAAGAAAGTTTCTATTTGAACTATTATATTTTTAAAATCTTTTATCTTTATATGAACTTATCTCTTAGTTTTTATTTTGAATCTCTCACCCATTGGAATAGGTAGCATTCCTTAAACTATTTTTTTCTACTAGATACTTAACTCAAACTTTTAATCATATCATTAAGTTCTACATTGAAAAGAGCATCCATCTCATTAATTTTCAAAGTAGTTTTTCTTTAAACTTTATAACAAATCAAGATGGAGCGGAGTTGCGCTAGGGTTGATGGAGGCAACGGTGTTTTTGGGGACAATGCACATGATGCAAATGATGAAAGTGAGGCCAATGAAGATGATGGTGGGGGATTTCAGGCAGCCTACTTTGCTACCTGTGTTTGTCCCTATTTCTAGGCTTCATCACCCTTGTTTCTGGGGATGCCTTAGTTTCATTCCCCTCCTTGGATGGCTTGGACCCTTGTATTTTTGCTTGTAGTTAGAGCCCTATCCTTGTGTTTTTGTGGGGTGTTTTACTAGAGGGTTTCAAGTCTTCCCTCATGTCTTTCTCTTTGCATTTAGAGGGGTGTGTGTGGTCCACAATGGGTAGGCTTCTTCTCTTTCCTTGCCTCATGCATTGGGGAGGGGGGGTTGTGTGCTCATTGGTGGCTTGACATTCCATGTGCAGTTTCGTTGTGATCAGTGGCTACCTCATGTGCCCCCACCTTTCCTTCTTGGATCGTCTCCATCTATTCTAGTATGGATGTCATGGTGTTTTTTGGTGGGGATGTTGGTACTTCTTTGGAGGGTGTGTGTAGATTTTTGTTGTGGTGGGCTCTATTGGCTTAGGCCCTAGTCTTGCCTGTGGTCAATGGTTCCCTGTTGACTGTTTGTGGAGGGTGTTGTTGGTGGGGGTGGGGTTTCTTCCTTTCTCTCTACACTGCTTCTTGGGGATAGTGGGTGTCATGTTCTTAGTGGGTGGGTCTTCTTATCTATTCATGTATGGTGCCTATGGACCTATGTTTGGTGTATATGGTCCTATGCTCTTACGATTCTCGCCCTTGTTTCGTGGCTCTATATTTACCATTTTTGGGTCTAATGTGTTGTTCTTGGCAGATGGGCTTTCCTTACAGAGTCTATGCTTGTTCGGTGGCTTTGGCTATGCACTCCTACGAGTTTAGATTAGTGTTGAGTGCTATGTGGGTGGTTGTGGCCCCTCAAATATGGTTCCTTTTGCATGCTCTTTGTGCATTAAGGGTTTTGTCTCCCCTATTCTGTCCTGATAGTCCTATTGAGGGGGGTTTGTTTGTTGAATAAGGGAGTGTCCTTTGGTGTAATGGGCCTCTTTGATGGGATAGTCTTATCTTCCATCCAAGAGACTAGTTTCTAGGTGTCCCTTCCTTCTTGGTAAGTTTTTGAAGGTGTTTTTCTTCTCTTTCGAGTGACCCTATGGAGGTGGGTCTTCAAGCTGCAGTGTTCAAAAAAGTTTCTTTTGATGGGTTTATTTGGGGTTTTTTTCTTGTTCTTCAAAATGGTATTGTTCTTCTTAGTGGTTGCTTTCCTTGTGATAAAGTTGGCTGAATTTTGATAGGTACCAAGGGTTGGTTAACCTGTGAGTGTTTAACTAAAGAAGGCTCTATTTGCTAAGTGTTTTCTTTGGTGCTAGAGTCCTGATGCTACCAGAGGATGCTACTTTTTTTTAGGATATTTGCTTCTAACTCTTGTTTCCCCCTATCATTTGTTGTACCTTGCTAGGTTGCTTCCAGTAGGACATCTCATTCTAAGTATGTGTTGGGATCATCTTATCTATGGTTTATTGTTTGGGGCCTTTTCCCTTTTGTTTTTATTTTTTGGGACTTTGTTCGCTAATGCTTTTATGGACAATTGGCCTCTTGAGGTGGCCCCTAATGGTTTATTTGATAGCGTTGTTCGCAATAGGTTGTAGAAAGCCTTCAAAAATATGTTTATTACTTGTCCCCTTGGCTGGTTTGTTCCCAGCCTAAGAGAGGCTATCCAAGGGATGGTTCAAGGTGTGATCCTAAACCCCTTTGTTTTGATTAGGTAATTTTGTGTGTTCATGACTTCAGTTCCATCCAGTTATGGCTCTAGTCAAGAGCCTCATTTCAAAAAAGGGTTTCCCTTTTTTGGTGATGCTTGGGTTATCTAATTGCTTGTGAACTCTTCCCTTTTGTGTGCCTCTATCGTGGCTTGTTTTGGTATGGACCTATCCCATTTTTAATTTTGTGATGGTACGAGCCTATCTCACTTTTTCTAATCAAAACTTTATAACAATTTTTTTATATTAAAGATCATATTTTATGAAGGCATAAAAATAATTTATCATTGTAGTTACAAGGTAAAATCATAAATTTACTAGAAGTTTTTTGCATAAGTTTATCCTTGTTAAATAGAATATTCTTGTACAGAATTGCATACCAATTTAATGATAATTTTATGACTCTTTACTTGCACAAAGATAAATTTAATTTGATTATAAGTGTTGTGATTTGAACCCATGTCCAATTTTAGCTTGCCAAAATGGGTGCTCCTTTTTCTTTTCCATTTTCCATTTGTTTCTTTTATTTTTCTTGGCTTGATAATATCACATCTTCCCTTTTCCTTTTCATTTATCAAAAAATCAAGGTATATCATCTTGGCATGATAGTTGAATCATCCCTAATGAACCAACACTAACCTTATTTCTCTTCCCCATGTGCATGGCAATGATGCAAGAGAACCCAAGAGGGTTGGTGATCACTACCAATCAAAAATATTTTCAATTTTGAGTTGTTTTTGCATCTCTCTATTATGCTTAGATAGATTATTTGTCCAATGTCTTAATGGGATTAATTATGCCTGGTTTACTTCTTATATACCAAGATTTCTCTTGTTGTTATTGGTAAATTAGAAATTATTCTCCATAGCAGATGGAGTAATTTTTCTAGAATTACAACTAGCTATTTCATATGCCTGCAAAATTTGGAAGCATAGACATGGCACATGTTATACACAATATGAATTTGTGAGAAATAAATTAGAACCTTTTGATCAAATGCATTTGGTTGGTGTAAAACCACATTTTGTAACCTTCTCCAACTTCCTCATAGCCTGTATGGGGTCTTGGAGCAATGGAAATTTTGAGCCAATGCATTTTGACAAGTGTAAGCCAATTCAACTACCATTTTCTAGCATGAAAAGATTAATAGGGAGGGAAATTGATTAAGAGAAATAAAAAGCCAATCAACCATATTGATAGGAAGATGAGGCAATGTAAATAAAGGATAATTTTATTAAAATGCTTGATAAAAGTAGCTGGTATTTGATCCGCTTTTGGTTTCATGGGATCTTTTAGGCTTGGACAACCTTAGTTTTCTATTGTTAGTTTTCAATATTTTTGGGGGTTTATCATAGTTAGTCGCTTCTTGTTAACATCTTGGGCTCTGTTAAACATTTATATTGCTATTATAATGGGAGTTGGCCCTTCTAGCTATTTAATTACCAAAAAAAAAAAATGCTTGATAAAAGTTAGAAAGAAAGGAAACTGTTGGTAGCCTCAGTCAAGAGGAAATTGAATGAACAAAATTTTAGGATATATATGATACAAAAGATAGAATATAGAGTAGAGGTGAGTGGCTATAGTGTGTTGAATATCTCACACAACCGAGGGGCGGGCGGGGAGGGGGGGGAGGGGGGGTGAATTAGTTGTACATCAAAACATTTAAATTTTCCCACGGAAATAGATTTGGTAAATAAATCTCAGATTACTTAACCACAAGCAAATATAAACATGAAATATCATACATATGAAACACTGGATATGATGTGGAAAACCCAAGGGGAATGTTGGCTCTCAATATAAAAAAACACCTGTTAGGGTGACATCGGTTAAGGTGATTTTTACAAGATGAATCACTGTAGGTGGGCTCATTGCCTAGCTAAAATTGCTAGCAAAATAAAGAAGGGCTCACTGCAGGTGGGCTCACTACCCAGCTAAAACTTCCAGAAAAAGAAAGAAGGGCTCACTGCCTAGAAGAAAGAAAGAAAGAAAGAATCCACCACTGAAGCACACAACTAACTTGTCAGAAGAAACCTTAGTCTCATTGCCACCGATACCAAACAACATTAGTACACAACCATACTGATCATCCACAACCAAACATAACTTCACACAAACCAATAGGAGATAAATCTTATTTTCAATCCAATTCCTCTATATATTTCTACCTTTTTTTGAGTTAAAGTATAATATTGTGTCACATTTCATGCCAACTTATTAGCATAACTGAATTTAAGTATTTCTAACTAAAAATTAATTTTAGTCAAACTAATGGTCTATATAGATTCATTATAGCTAAGTTTTATATGGGGCACAACTTTTCCAATTGGAAATGTCTACTAAATGTATATTTTATATCGCTTTGGGTCTAATTATCAAAAAATGAAATTTTGTTTTAAAAACTCGACGTTTCAACAACTCTTACTTTAATAAATAATATTTGTTTTGAAATATAAAAATGCCCTTTTATAGATCTACAAGTTAATATTCCAAAAAAATTATCTTTTAATATTTTTTTTGATGGAATCAAGTCAACATACATAGATGTTGGTATCTCAACCTTTACATAGAAGATTACAACATTTCAAGTAAGCATGCATCTAAACTAAAAGCCTCCTTTGGCTAAGCAACCACATGTAGGGGGATACAGCTCGTCAAATTCACCCAAGGGTCGAACTTGGCCCAAACGTGCCTCCAGGGGTTTGAAACTTAGTGAATGGCATCTATATCTCTTACCATCATCCTCTCCAATTGAGCTACAACCCTTTGGCATCTTTAATATTTTAATATTAAAATTTCTTCTTTTAATATTTTAATTATTTTTAATATTTTATATTTTAATTTTATTGAAAGAAGGTCATCAATAGTAAAATATAAGATTGATTATCTTGTCAAGGAAAAATATTTAAATTTATTTAATTTTCTTTTTAAAATATGATGCACTAGATAAAATAATCTATGTTAAGGTGATATAATTCTTTTCTAATTTGGATAAATAAATTTGAAGAAAACAAGTGGCACTAAATGGAAAGAGTTATATATCAGTACACACAACTTTTTAAATTTATTGAAAAATATATATTTATAAAAAAATATTAAAAAATATATCCATTTCAGTACCTTTTATAAAAATATTAAAATACATATCCACAAATTTTTTATTTTTAAACAAGTTCTGCCTAGGGGACAATACCCTTTCTATAAATAAACAGAGAAAACATTACATAGAAGACTAAGAGAACTCAGTTATACAAGTAAGCAATCCCATTCCCAATCTCTATAATCCTATCAACTATCTCTTCTGCCATAACATCAACATTCTCCTTCATGTAATCCGCAAATTTACCCATGTTGTACTCCTTCATTATCCCAACTTTGAATAGACTCCAGGCCTTCCTCATCATCTTCTTCTTCCCCTCTGCATTCAACTAGAAATACACCATCACACAACCCAATTTTGGAGCCACCTCTATGTAGTTAGAGAATGTCAATGACAAGACATTAATAAATGTAGATTAGGACCGTGCAACAGTATCGACCATCCACGTAACCTACTAACCAGTTGTAATCGACGATCAAGGTTAAGGCACGGGGTTAAGATTTGATAGGTGTCTCCATTCCGGAGACTTTCTAGAGAACCAAGTTCCTTCATAAATTTGGGCCAAAATAAAACTTTAGTCATTGATCTATGATCATCAAACAATCTTAAATAATATATTTAAAATCATAAATTAATGGATGTTAGCTTTGTGCCGATGTGGTCATGCTTATTGATACCATCATGTAATTCCTTCTCTAACCCTCTTAATTCCTTTGTCATTTAATTTTTTTAATTCTTTCATATCTCTCTATAAATCTTTCCCATAAATGCACTATTGTGCAAAATTGGTAATATCGTCTGTGCCACTACCAATTTGGAAGTTGTGCATTCTGAGTGGATCACAGTTAGAGAATTTCACTGACAAGACATTAATA
Source organism: Cryptomeria japonica (assembly GCF_030272615.1). Taxonomy (NCBI): domain Eukaryota; kingdom Viridiplantae; phylum Streptophyta; class Pinopsida; order Cupressales; family Cupressaceae; genus Cryptomeria; species Cryptomeria japonica. The sequence goes on from NC_081405.1 coordinate 231,673,205, forward strand.
AATGTTGATTAGGACCATGCAAAATTATCGACCATCCATGTAACCTACTAGCCAGTTGCAATCGAAGATCAAGATTAAGGCACGGGGTTAAGATCTGATACGTGTCTCCATTCTGGAGACTTTATGGAGAACTACGTTTCCTTCAGAAATTTGGGCCGAAATAAAACTTAAGCCATTGATCTATGATCATCGAATGGTATTAAATAATATAGTTAAAATTATAAATTGATGGATGTTGCATAAATTTGGCATTGGCCGACATGATGAGTCAGAACTCTTGAAAAGTGGCTATTAATAGATAACATAAATGGAAATAAAATCACCAATAAAATATTTATTTTTTCATAAATAATGAAAGATTAGCCAATAAAATTAAACAATTTTCAAATAGTAGATAAAATTTGTCATTACAATTAAATAATTTTTCCTTTGCAATAAAATTTTTCACCCATACACATATATTTTTTCCTTTGAATGCAAAACATTCACCTCATACATTATATATTTTCCCCCACAGTAATGAATTATTCGCAAGGATTTTATGGAATTTTCATACGTTAAAAAAATCGCCAATACAAATTAATTTTTTTCCTAATTTGAAAAAAATTTCGCCATCAATATGAAATTTTCCCCCAAAAAATAATGTTGGATTCACCACGATTTTAAACTTTTTCCCGAGGGAAGGCGGGGTTGGGTTCCTTGAATTTATCCCTGATCCATGCACTAAAATTTCAAGTTATCAATATACACAAATAAAATTAAGAAATAAAGGTAAAATTTACTAAATAAAGTGTGTCGTCTTGTGTAACTTTAATTTTAGCATTTTATCAACACCTAAATTATAATGTTTACTTTATTAAAAACTATATTCAAATAATTTTTTAATTTTTTTTAAGATTACAAACATAAAATTCACAAAAGAATATACATTTCATTACTCTACATCATTTCAAAATTGAAAACATACATCTCACTTTCTATTGATTTAATTTAAAAAAGTTGAATCAACATTGACCATTTCCTTTATAAAAGTGTGATACAACTTTATAATTTTACCCTTTTATATTTTCTTCATTACAAGCATTCTTCATTTATACTAATCTCTGAAATAGAATTCTCAAGTCGACCAAGGAGATAATTCAAAATATCTTCACTAAGTATTCTTGTGATGGAAAGAAATGAGAAGTGGACCACATCATGATGCAACAACATGTTATCCAAATATCACAATCATCGAAGAAAAAGATAGAGCATCTGGGATAAACCATACACGAACTGATCATATCCAAAACCTCAACTTTGGAACATATCAACATGTGCCAAATTAGAATAAGAAAGATAAACACATGAAAAACATAAATCTGAAATCTCATCATTATAATTGAAAAATGTGGAGAAATGCGGAGCACTACAAATTCTACTAGAAAACATCATTACCGCATAGACTTATAGAGAACAACTTTTGGACCTCCAAAACATGAGAGAGATATCTCAAAGAAATATCCAACAACATATCAGCACATCATGAACACATCTACAACATATCAACAATGTGAAGCAAAACCAAACACTAAAAACACAAAATCAGTACGTTGACATCAATGAGAACCATACTGAGATATCAAACATCTTCACATTTGCAACACACTAAAGAGAGGAGAGTGGTCAAGGAAGAAATATATAGAAGCTGCAAGAGAAGAGAAACTGGGAAGGAGCATTAATTTTTGCACATAAAAGAGATTTAGAAGGACAAGAGGAAAATGTAAATGAAGGGAAGTAAGTGTGGGTGTGTATCAGAGAAGAGAAGGAGAAGACCAACATGCAAGGGAGTGAATAGAGGGAAAAACAATGTGGTGAAGAAAATTACAAAATGAATGCAAAGAGATTAAGAACTCGACCAAGCCAGGACATTTCTTGATTATCTATGCACACTTTATCATAATTGGGATTTATCAATGTTTCAAATTGTTACTAGCCACCACATTTATTACTTATAATAGGGTACTTTATCATGATTTGTATAAGATGCATATTTTAGTTGTGAATAGGAGGTGCATAGAAATAAATGGGGGTTTGGTTTTGAAATTTATAGGCTACAAAATTCTTAGATAGGCACAATAGAGGGAAATAAACATAGGCTTGCAACAATTGAAAAGAAGAATGTGTAAAATTGAGAGAAAAATCCCTAGTGTGCAAGGGATGGAAGAGATTTGGACTACATGCATATTGACAGAGCTTGAACATGTTGGGATTAAAGTGTCTCAACCTTACAGTTCAAACATGTTTTTTTATTTATTTTATTTGTACCCACTTTGGAAGTGCTAAAGTTTAGGGAACTAGTGTCATAGGTTTCTATGTTGAGACTATGCCAACTTTCTATTATGGCTATGACAGTTTCTATTTTGGTGGAAGAGTCATGGAGAGTTATTTTTTTGCAATTTGCATTTATGGTTTGAGCTCACTTTCAACAAGTGGTGTGAGTTAAGGAAAACACCTATTTGGTCATGATAACTTCTATGTTGTACTTACATTACATTTGGTAAGATGACCATTATGGAAAAGATAGGTGTTGTTGCTTTGAAAGTTACTATGTGCAACATGTCATGGGATTAGCAAGGGGTTGCTTGTGATACAACTTACCTTTTGGGAATTGGAGATGGTTTTGGAAAACATGGGCACATATCTCTTATGTGATGAGCTCTATTTATATGTTGATGTATTAGTTGCTTTGTATAAGATGGGTTGATTATTTCTAAGGTGTTGTTATTTTTCCATTATTGTTCTTGAATTCTCTATTGTAGCTATTCTTAAAAATAATTAACTATGTACAGTGTATTGTAATTGTTAGTGCTACTGATAATATAATTGAGTCTGGATTTTGGAGTGTGGGTTTTTTCTTGAAATGATTTTCCCACATATATCCGGTGTTGTGGTTTTATTTGTTATATTTGATTTTATATGTGTTTATCTAATCTGCAATAGTTTAAGAGTTTGTAAGAAATTTTTGCATCATCTCTCCTATTAGATTTAGCATTTGGAAGTGTTATTCCATACTTTGGCTTCCTTTTAATTTGTATCAAATCCTAGCCATCTTTTCTATTATTGTTGGGTCAATGGGTTTTTCTATGCTAATCTAGTTTCAATGGGAGTTTTGTAGAGGAAGATTTCACAGCTTTGTTGTAGCTTTGATTTGGAAAGTGCATCTAGTAGAATAGAGGTGGATAAATTTCATGGAAACAATTTTCAGCTATGGAAACTCAAAATGGAGGACATGCTCATGGATAGAGATCTATGGGTTGTAGTTTCTTCAACGAAAACCCAAAATACATCGTAGGATGATTGGGATAAAATAGATCAAAAAGTCAAGGGTTTGATAAGACTCTTTCTGGTTGATTTAGTTCTCCTGAATGTCCATGAGGAGAAGACTGCAACTACACTTTGGAAAAATCTTGCTAATATTTATCAAGGAAAATCCCTCGTAAATAAGTTATTCCTAAGAAATAAGTTGTATTCTCTATGGATAAAGGAAGGAGAGTTTATTGTAGATCACATGAATGCATTCAACATGCTTGTTGCTTTATTGAATTATGTCAGTGACAAGATTGATTATCAAGATAAATGTATTCTTATGTTATGTTCTTTTCAAGACTCATGGGATCAACTTGTGATGGCCATTGGAAGCATGACAACCATTTTCGAGATGGAGGATATGATTGGTTTGTTGTTATTTAAAGAGATGAGAAGGAAATATTCTGAGATGGCTAAGGAGGCCCTGGTTTCTCATGGGAGAATGGTGGAGAAATGTAAGAAAAAGGACAATAAGATTAAGTCCAAATCTTTAGGAAGATCTAAGTCTTTTGGTAAAAATTGCAAGGCAAAATTTTAGAATTGTGACAAATCTGGTCATTTTTGAAAAGAGTGCAAAGAGGAGAAGAAAAAGAAAGGTAAAAAAGGATTTTCCTAATTTTGACTTTGAATATGGTTTGTGGTACCCTAAGGATGATGACTTTACTTTATGTGCATATACAGATGCAGATTGGGCTGGTGATGTTGATGACTGGCAAAGTACTTTCGGTGGAGCTTTCTTTATTGGAAAGAAGTTGGTTTCATGGATCAGCAGGAAGCAATCATGTACTTCTTTATCTACTACTAAAGCTGAGTATGTTGCTACTGCTACTAACTGTACACAAGTTCTATGCATGAAGCAAATGTTGAAGGACATTAAAGTACATTGCACTGGACTGGTAGTTATTCACTATGATAACTCTGCTGCTATTGACATATCAAAGAATCCAATATTATACTCTAAGACAAAGCACATATCTATCAAGTATAACTTTTTGAAGGAGAAGGTGGAAGAAAATAAAGTTAGACTGGTTGATGTGAACACTAAAGAACAAATTACAGATATTTTCATTAAACCTTTGCCTAAAGAATCATTTGAGTACCTGAGAGATACGTTAGGGGTTTCTGTCCCTCTGATAGAGAACTAGTTGATGTTATTTGACATCAGTCTGTATGTATTATTAGATATATTATCCATTTCAGCATTGATGTGGGGATGCTACTATTCAGAGGGAGTAGTTAGCTTTGTGTTTCAGTGGTTTATGTTTTTGTTTTGATATTTATGTCGGATTTCTAGCATTGATGTCAAAGGGGGAGAGATGTTGATGTGAAAAATAACTTAAGGAATTGTATACATTAGCGAGAGAGATACTTATGTGTAATATAGAGCTTTACAAAGATATCATTCATAGGGGAGTTTGGTCTTTGTTTTCAAAACTTCATTGCTATATCTTTGAATGGGAGATTGTTGGTTGTCTTCCATTTGGGGAGACTTGTTTGGCATTTTCTTGGCACTTCGATGTTTTTCACATTTATTGTTGCCATCAATGCCAAAGGGGATATTTTTGGCCATTTGGGGGAATTGATTATGTGTTGCATTTATGTTTTGTCATTGATGTCAACACTAGTTGTTGTGGATGCTTTACTAGCACTCTTCTGGTCCCAGTAGGTTGTGTGGTTTCTAGTTGGATTTGATCCGGTATGCTCTGGTATGTTTTGGTTATGGAATTAGCCTACTCATGTTCATATTCTATCAGTTGGTTTTGGTCTAATGATCAAATGCTATCATGTTTGCTTGGAAGCTTGGTTTGTGGTTCTGGTGAGGGTTTCACCGACAGAGCTTTGATGTTATGCATAAGTGGTGTTGGTGCAGTTTCTAGTATGGATTCAGGATGCTGATGGTGATCATATTCAAGCCTTAGCGGATTGGGATCATTTCTTTAGTGTGTGGACCTATATCGGGTCCCGGTTGATCTAGGTTATGGACCGACTTAATGTAACATGTGGATTGGACCTCTCGATGTGTTTCTGGGATGTCTTATGAGTTGAATATTATTTGTTTGGTCTAAGGTCGACATGTTTTGTAATTATGTAATTGGTTTATTGTTTGGTAGTTGACTTGATTGTTTATGATCAAGGGTTTGTATATATATGATGTAAGATCTCATTGTAGATCATCATGGTCATAGGAATGGGATATGGATATGTAATGTGCGAATAATGTAACATCATTCAGGTAGAGGACTTGGTTGATCATTGGTGATCAATTTGGGTTTATGTAAGAGGATTTAGTCCTCTGGTATTGAGCTTAACCAGAACTGTACTCAGGCATAGGATATGTTATCTTTGCAGTTCATTCATTTCTCTAGATTGTAGTATGGATTTCTCTGTAGTTAGTGAGACTCCTTTTGTGATGAGCAGTGCACTCTAGGTTGTTGGCCTTCTAGCAAGTGCAGGTCCCTCAATTGTAATTCACATACTTACTGTAGACGTATTATCTGATTGTGGGTAGGCTTCCCGCCATAGTTTTTCCCTTTACTGGGTTTTCCATGTATAAATCTTGGTGTCATGTGGATGGTATTTATTCTTTGATTATTTCTTATGCTTAATTGTTATATCTTCTATTTCGGTAATAATGTTTTGGGTTCCAATATTAAAGTTTTAATTATTTAATGTTCCAGTAATCTGAGACAACTGATTCACCCCCGCCTCTCAGTTGTTTTCCTGTTATTTGAACTATCTAACATCTCTTAGTTTACATTCATAAATTTTTGCATATAATTTTTAATTCTAAGCATACATCATTGGCCTTGTTTGCCTACATTCCTCACCTATCCTCAAGATGTCAGTTCCCACAATCTCCCAAAATCTTAAAAATAAACAAACATGGAACCCATTCGATCCCTAGGATTTCATCACTCCCAAAGAAAAGGTTGTGATCTTAATATCTTCCATAGAAAACAGAGCCATTAAGACTTTATTCATATCCTTGATAATTATAAACAAGATAATCCTTAGCATGTCAACTTGAACTTTCTCATTCAACTTGCACTTCAAGCCTACCATATCCTTGAAGAAATTGAAGCTTTCTAATCTAATAGGTCCCATATCTTCCATCACGTTATTGTTAGACAATTAGATCCTGGGGATTTTGTTAACCTACCTCCTAACATTGGAAGACAAGTGGAAGAACTTAGTATTATGATCACTAGCATTCAACCAATTGACTTTAGAATTTTAGAGCCAAAAAATCTCCCCCATCTAGAGAATTCTAGCTAAATCTGTCATCCTATCCACCTCCTTGGCTTTGAGGATTTGAGTAAAACTCATCTTTGTGGCATTCTTCTTATTTATGATTAAATTATCTTCCACCTTATTTTTGAGAGAAAATAGATCTCATATAACCCTCTTATTCTAGGCCCTTGTGAAGTTCCTGATCTCACCAAGTTTCTTGAAAATAATAAATCTCTTATTCTTTGTAACCTCCAAGCCCCACCACTCAAAAAAGGCCTTTTGAAACCTAGGATTCTCATACCAAAAGGCTTCCATCTTAAATGGGATTCTTGAAGGCTTATAATTGGGGAAGATACATAAGGAGATCAACAAATGATTGGACCCCTCAAAATTTTAGTGCACTTCATAAATAAAGCTATCTAAGAAGAACATCTAATTTGAATTAACCAAGAAACAATCCAATTTGTAAAGAATATTCTCATCCCCTAGCCTTCTATTACTACAAGAGAACCATCCCTTCTTAGTTCACGAAAACTAGTAGAACAAGAATTGATATAAGACTTGCCACCTTTGCTCTCCTCACTACTAAGAGTAGCATTGAAATATCCTCCAATCACCCAATTATCCTCCCTTATTGTATTCCAAAAAAAATTAATAATTTCCTAGCACAACTTCCTATCCTTCTCTTGATTAGGGCCATTAACATTTGTAATAAATTGATTGAATATTCCTTGTAAATTTTTGAGTTTGATTGATAAAAAGTTATCAGCATCACTGAACTTACTCCCAATAAACCTATATATGTTCCAAGCCACAGTCAAGTCACCAACAATTGTAATGTAGCATCAACAACAAACCCCTCACTAGTCTTCCAAAATTGAGGAATCAATTCAATATATGATTTAGCATCCACCTTAGTCTCTCGCAAAACCAAAACATTAAGGCATTCCATCTCCACTAACCACTTAAGAGTACAAAACTTCTCTAGGCCATTCAAGCCCCTCATATTCTAGCTAAGAATCTTCATCTTTTAAGTTTCTCTAGGAGGTACTTACCTCATTTATTAAATTTTTTTTTAAGGGTATCCTAAGTGCCTCTACCTATCACAACTAGTGCATTGTGATTGGATTTACTAGCTTCTAATTTTCTTCCCCTAAGATTGACCATACCAATGTCTAATGTCCCATTACCCTTCCCCTTTCGATCACTTATGGTCACTATATGCTAGGAACTCTCCTTATCCTCATTTGAAGCATCACCAGATATAACCTCATCATTCCAACAAAATTTACCAGTAGGCTTTTCACTTGTTGTCCCAAAAGCCTTAAGCAAGCTCCATCTCCAAGAAGAATAGGGGGAGAAACCATTTAGATTTATAGGAGTATGGGATACCAAGACATCATCCTTACCTCCAAATTACAACTCAATATTTCCTTGTTGCAATTGGAGAGGAGCTATAATGCCAAGGACCTTACCTTGAGTACTCACCAACAACTGATCTAAGGATGGAATACCACACTAACTAGGATCAGAGTTACCAACATCAACATCTTTTGTCTTACCATCAAGAACCACTTTCTTCTTGTTGCTAGGAGTAATGAAATTAACATTTAAACAATCTATGTCCAGATGCCTAACCTTGTCACATTTGAAACATCTGATCAAGAGACATTCATAATCTGTCTCTTGCATCCAATCTCCCACCATGGAGGATACACAAAAAGAGTGTTAATTATGTTTTGTCAAATTCACTAAGACACAAATTTTAGAAAAATAGGCAATGATACTACCAGGATTGGGATTAGAACACTTGACATAGGAGCCAATTGAGCTCCCAATGAGCTTGAATATTTACTCAGATCATAATTACTAGGGGAGTTTAAACTATATCCAAATAGGGACATCCTTGATAATTTTTTCTCTAGGATCAAACCCAAGAGACTAAGCCTTAATGTATAGACCTTTATTCCCCATGAACCAGGGACCACCCTTAAGAACACTATCCCTACCACATTCAAATTGAAAAACAATTTGGAAAAACCCTAATGGAAGAAATCTCACTTCAGGTGAGAGGCTAATCTAGAATTTATTGATCCATTCCCTACGCTTGTCCATAGATGGATAGATCCCAACAAATTTTATAATAACCATATGCTTCCTCATCAACCTTCAAATTAAGGAACTCCTTCATAATGAAAATATACAAGATATTATCCATGATATCCAAATTGACATTCCTCATAGTCATTCTCAATGCCTTCCTATCAGCAGTTTTGAGATCATTATTAGCTTCCTCAAGTAACATCCTAGAAGGCTTGCTCCATCTCAGACTTGGCATTCAATCTTGACTTCTATGGCTCTTCTACATCCTTGTTCTATTTTTCTACTTCTATGATATTATTCTGATCAATCTCTATCCTAGTGGCATTCTTTGCCTACTGTGATCCATTTTCTGCTCGCGTCACTTAGAACATTATTAGGATTTCAAAATGAGGATTTTGAAAATGAAATTTTGATTATTAATTTATAAGTTTAATAATATAGATTATTAACTTGATAATATAGATTATTAACTTAATATTAATATTAAGTTAATAATCACAATTATTGAACTTACAAATATTATGTTAATATTAATATTAAGTGACATAAAAGTGGAAAAATGAGAGGAATGAGAATTTAATTTACATTATCATTTAAATATTTAAAAATATAATCATTAAATTGAAGTTTCATTTTTTTAATTTGAGATTTATAATATGTAATAAGTTACTATTAAATTTAATTAAAGATAAAAAATACAAATGCATGATTAAAATTTAAAACAAGTTTTGGGGAAAAAAGAAACTAAAATTGTTAATGTAATGGATAAAAAATGAAATTATGAAAAGTATTATAATAAACCTTTAAATTTAATGATTATAATTAAACATTATGAATCTCAAATCAATCATTATAAATTCACAAATCATTTGAAATAATTAAAATAAAACGAGTTTACAACAATTATAATTATATATTTATAAGTCTTGAATTTCTTTTTAAAATTAGATAACTTAAACTTGTGATATTAAATCTTTGTGTAGTGTAATATTAAGATCACAGTTGTCTCAATTCGAGTTATGCTTTGTAAGAATTGGGTTTTGTTAGAGCTTTGGCTTGTAATTGATAAATTTAGTAGTCATGTCAAATAATAGTCTAAAGTTTGTGTGAAGTAAATAACAACCATATCAAGTAATTTCGTAGCATTGCTACTATTAATTTGAGTTGGTAGTGGTATTGCCTCCATAAATTCATGATATGAAATCCATGCGAGATGCAATAGAAATGTGACACTTGTCTCAATTAATCAATTAATTAATCTGGATCCATTTTACTAAATAAAATCAAACATATATTGCTTGATCATCATCTCAGTAGATGCACTGGTTCTGACAAAATAATTTAATTTATTCCTTTTAAGTTTCATGGCCAGCCTTAATGAGTATGAATACGTCTGGCTATGCTAAATGTCCATTCGAATTCATTACTCTATGAAGCAAAAGGTGATGAGCATTGAATTTACTAATTTCTCAACATCACTACTAGGAATTTGAGTTGGTACCACTTTCACTAAATTGTGATATGAGATTCATGCATGATGCAATGTAAATATGATAGTTGTCTCAATTAATTAATTCACATACCAATTGATCTAGCTAATCTAAAGGCATTTATGGCAACTTGTTTGAATTATAGGTCTTCATTGTGGTCTTCCTATGACTTTATTAGCCTTAAAGCCTTAAATAATTTAAATTTAATACACTTCTATCAGATTTTGTACCAATTTATGAAATCGAAGAATTTGAATTAATGCAAGAAAATATTTTCTTGTAGATTATACTCATGTGAGCTTAATACATTTCAACATTAAATTCTTAGGGTTTTCTTTGCCAATTTATGTAAAATGAGCTATAGTTTCATGTTTGCAAATACATTTGGCAATCCCTTTAGTCATGGACATATTGATTAGGTTGACAACAAATTTGAGGCAAACGGTCTTTTTAGGAATAGTTTTAGGCATGCATCTAAAATGTATTTTCTAAAATAACTTAGACTTGGTGCTAAGAGAAATCAAATGGATCTAAAGAGACAAGTTTCTAGTTTCACAAACTAAATACAGAGTTAACATGAATGGCTCCTCTTGTTTTGTATGGTCTCTCTTGGATATAGGAGAGGATAGGATGGTCTATTATAGTTGAGTGTGGAAATGATCAAAGTGGAATTTTTAGGTGGTTTGGATGATGTAGTGGAAGCAACTTGGTTTGGAGTTGGTGTGCCTTTACCTTGAGTTATTGAAATCTATCTTGAGACTCGAGTTCCTATTCACTAGAATCGGATCTTAGGAGGATATTGAGAAACTACCTTTGTTGTGCATCACAACAAAGTGTGCAAAGCATGTGGATTCCTCAAGAGACTACTTGCCATTAAGCCCATCAATGACATGATGTGGATTGACGAATTCATGGTTGAAGTTGTTGCAGAAGAAGGATATCTCATAGATGTCTTAATGGCATGTTTGTGTGTGGACACTATTCACTCTTCACTCTAGCCCCTGGGTAATATCCTAGGGATACTTTTGGAAATTTTGGTTATTTTAAAAAAATTGGAAAATTTTGAATCTATTCTCTCTAGGTAATATCTCAGGGTTACTTAGAATTTTGTAAATTTTGACCAAATGTAATGAAATACTACTTGTTTGTCATTTCAATTATCAATTGGACATCAAAATATTTTTTGTCTTTATGTCACATGAACTACTTCATTTTTTAAGCCATCAAATATAAAAATTTAAATAGTTTTTTTAGCTTCCAAATGCATGAACTTGAAGAAAAGATTGGCCTCCTCCATTTTTAAAACTTAAAAAAACATAATTATAACAAAAAATATTCTCTTATTTTGGGAGTATTTAAACACATGTTAAACTAAAAATATGAACAAAAAATAGTTATATGTGTGTGTACACACACGTACACACACATGCATATGTATGTGCACACACACACACACACACACACACACACACATGTTTCAAATAATAATTCGTCAAGCAAAACTTTATAGTTTTTATAATTCACTAGTAAAATTATTTAGTATGAATTATATCAAAACATAATTTGTAAAGTTAAATTTTATAGTTTTGTATCTTTAAATAATTCACCTGTAAATTAGTTTTTTGGGTTATATCAAATGTTTGATTTGTCAAACAACTTAGTTTATATTTTAAAAAAATAAAAAATATTCGTCGACATTTTCTACTAATTTTTGCTGATTTCAAGAAATTTACCACCAAATTTATATTGCATTTCTACAAAAAATAAAAATGATGCCAATAAAAATAAATTTTGTTTCTACAAGTAACATAAAAATTGCTAAAATTTTACACCTTTTTTGAGGGAGTTTAGTTAAAGTTTTCCCTAGACTAGGTTTGGTTGAGGCTTTTATTATTGTTTGTAAATTTTTTGCATCATTTTATCTTTGTTATGTTTCTCTTATACATCCCTATGATCTCCATCACACTCTAGAAAAAATAAAACTATTTTGAAGGTTATTTATTTTTTCAAGGCTCTCATCATTCACTTGTCATATGTTTTTCTTCGAAGGTTGTTTGTTCCCATGCATGGCCATTACAATATTTTTTCAGTTTTCATGTCTTTGTGCTCCCATTGTGTTGTTTCTAGGTAAGGTTTCAACATATCTCATGTTTTAATTAGATTTCACTTGGTCTCAACCTTGCTTTAGGATTTCTTTAAATGTTTCCTTGTCATGGTCATTTTATCATTGTGTTTTCTCTCATGTCCATTCATTTTTATTTTGGTCTCAACCAAGTTTTGTGATTTGTTACATTTTTTGGTTTTGCCCATTTTTTCCTATTGTTTCATTTCTTTCCCTTGGTTGAATCTATTTCTACCTTAGTGTTCATTTTGAGGCTATTTTTTATGATATAACTAGTTTCATCAGGTCATTGAACTAGTTTATGCAACCATATTAGTTTTGGTATGAGGTCGATGGTCCCTCCAATTCCTGTTCTCCAATGCATTCTTTATTCTAGGCCTTTCAAAGATTGTGGATCAAGCTTGCATCATTAGGTCCCCCTTATTGACATGTAAATGGTTGTAACTGTAATCCTTATTGCTTGATAGCCCCTAGTCTTTCTTCATAACCTTCAAGGTTCTTAAGGGTTTCTTTGATGGTCTAGCCTTTTAGTTGAAGGTATGTGGTATGACTAATGCTCAATCCTTGATGTTTTATGCTATGAACCATAAGCAACATCGATTCATAAGGATTCCTCATTTTGGCTCACCATTTTTTGTATAAGTTTTGTAGTATTTCCCAAAATCTAATTCCTTAAACTTTTCACTAAGATTTATGGGTAGGCATAGGTCATCAAATATTATTATATGTTGGTTTTCCTTGTTTATATAAGTTATGAGGATTGCTCGATACTTGATATCTAACACAAAAATTGTTCACATCATAAAACATAAAGATTGGATCATTCTTGATTGTTTTCTTTTAAATGAACATTGATTATTATCATTTTTAGAGGCCCTTATAAAAAAAGCATATATGTCTTTTAGTTATTCCAACATAGACTATACTTCGACTTAAAAAAATGAGTTCAAATTTCATCTTTCTAGGAGTACGATGCAGGGCCATCACTTCTCATCAATTTTGGTTTTTTTTAGTTTGCTCCTTCTCATCTATTTTGGTTTGTTTAGTTTTGTTTCAGTTTTACTTTGTTTTTTCTTTTACAGGCATTTGGTCGGTTCTTATGTCCATTTCACATCTCCATGGGATCACATTTGGCGAATGTTCATTGGTAGCAAAGATTCTACAAGAATCTTACGTCCTAATATTTAGTGGAGGTTATTGAACCCGTGGAGTTGGGATTGAGACACGTTGTTTTTGACGCCACATGGACATGAACATTTTATGATGTTCGTTGAACAATTTTGGTAACGAAGGAGAAAGGGAGAAAAATCCCTCATTGTTGGGAATAAGTTTTGGGGGGGAAATGTAGGAGGAGGGAGAAGGGAGGAGGGAGGAGGGAGGAAAAACGGGCCTAACAGAGGATAATCTGATCCTAGGAGGAAGCAACTATATTTTGTAATCCAAATACTATCAGAAAAAATTATGCATTCCAATGTCTAATTCTCTGATTTGCTAACTGGTTCTTCAGAACCCTTGTTAAGATATGAAGTTTTGTTTAACATAAATAATGCTTTGTTAGCTTTGATTAAACTGTTATGTCACTTGAATAAAGTTCCTATCACTGCTGAATTTCCTTCCATTATATTGTCTCTATGTCGTGAATTTGTTTATGTTGAGTGTCTGTCAGACAGGTTGCCATCATATTGAAGGAGACTATGAGACGAGATCGATAGATAGAGAAACCGGTCCTTGGAAAGGATCAACATCATTTGTAGATTCAAAAAATTGATAGAAATAATGAACATTGAGCCTTTGTTTCTCTGTTTTGAGATTCGGTTGTCTGGAATATTTTATTTGATATGAACTCTTGTTGATTGGGAACTCCTGTTTGCTCTGTTCTCTTTGATTAAGTTTCTGTCATTTCTGAACATCCCTTCGTTATTCTGTCTTGGGTTGTGAATTAAATTTATGTTGATTGTTTATTAGTCTGGCTTCCATGAGAGTAATAGATTGGTCAATTATTCTTATTAACATTAGTTGTTCTCATAGTAGACCATAAAAAATAAGTAGTTGTATCTACCTCTATTATTGTATTTTGTTGAACCTCAAGGAATACTTCCTTAGTTTAGTAGTGCGTAAACGATTCCTTAGCTTAGCTTAGTGTTGAAACTTAAGGAATACTTATATGAGAATAATAATAAGTGTCTCAATTCCAAATCAAGATTCTTTGGATTAGGATTTCAAGTGTATATTTTGGGGTTAGGGGTCTTGCAAATCCATGACTAACTTTCATAATGTACTTTGGTGGTGGTAGTTTTATGTAATTCATTTTTATTGAATCTCTATTTTCTATATCTTTGTATTTCACCTATAGTTTTCAATGGTAGTGATGTCAAACATATGATGTCCTTATGATTGTCAATGTTAATCTTAGTAGATTATTTTAGATTTGGTTTGTATCTAATAATTATCAAGGTTGGCATGAAAAATGTCAAGAACATTTGTAATTATAATTTTTTCTACATTATGATAGAAGATTAAATTAAATTTGTAATAATTAATATTGTCACATTAAACACTAACCAAAATCTCAACTTCTAATCTAGTAAAGGCATATGTATTACATTTATATATTAAAAGAGTATATGTGAGAAAGCAAAGGGTTTTTAATGCATGCTTTATTATGTTAATAATAGTGTAGACATTTGAGATTGATATTTATTATTCTAACCATGCATTTGTTAGATATACTTTTCCCTTTCACAATATGGTGATTGAATTTTCCTATCATTATATTTGTGCATTCAAGCAATGCTATGTATTTCACATTCTTCTTAAGAGAAAAAAATCTATCTCGAGAGATTATTGGTATTAATGGTGTTAGCATTGGTTGGTTATCAAAATAATATAAATATTTTCTTCCATGAGAGCATGAAATATAGTGTGTAGAGAAATATTCAAATAACTACATACATATTAAGTTCAGATTTATTAAGAAGGTTCACATTTTATTTTATTTTTAGATAATTCACTATGTTTTTATGTAATAGACAAAAGATGGAAATTCAATATGAAAACAACCAAATACGGAACATCCTTATGTCAACCAAAAATAATAGAAATTAAAATCAGTTGTGCCAGACTATAACAATTCTTCTACATTGTTCTCTCAAACCTACTTCAAAAATTCATTTATTTTCACTCTCACATTTAACTAAACAATTGATAATTTTGATGAGATATAACAAAATTTTATATGTTTTAAAATCACCACACACACCTATATATAATCGAGAAGTAGTTAGATAGGATTATTTAAAAAATAATCTTTTCTATATTTTATTATTGTTTGTTTGCGGGCTCGGGGAAGGAAATACTTAATTATTTTAGTCCAAGTCACGCGCACAGTAGCAAGTCAAATTAAACAATATTAATTTAAAAGTATCTACCACTCTATGATTTAGTTTACAATTAGAAGTGATTCTAATTTTTTTAATATAGAAAACTAAGCGGGGTATCACTATAAATGTGAGTAAATCAATTAATAGGATCTCTTAAGTTTGAAGGGTTCTAAATCAGAGAAAACACAATAAGGGCACTTAAATCAAACATGACTATCCATTGTTTAAGAAAGAGGTGCAACCAATATAGATTAGAAGAAAGTAAAATGTCAGTTTGGAATAGTTGAGGGAAAAGTTTCATCCAGGAGTAAAGAAGAAAAAAAAAAGACAATTTGGAGGAAGAATTTGTGAAAAAGTTGATTTAGGAGTAAAGAAGAAAAAAACAGAGAATTTGGAGGAAGAATTTGTGAATCTTAAAAAAAAAAAATTAGAGGAGTTAGGAAAATAAAGATAAATATATGAATATTTGTGTGAAATTGATAATTCTAAATATATATATATATATATATATTAAAGAGAAAAATGAAGAATTTGATAAAAAAAGATTTGAAATTGTTTGAAATTAAAAGAAAGAATGAATATTTGAAAGAAAAGTTAAAATTGTTAGAAAAATATAATGAGCATGTGAAATCAAAGATATTTGTTTGTGATGCCTCAATTGACACAAGAGATTTGTGTTGTTTCTTTGATCAAATAGTTGATTTGTATGATATGGATGAATTTTTTTTTATCGAGAGTGTAAGGTTGAAGATAAGGATGTGTTTGAATATACAAATCTTGCAGGTTGTAATGTTAATAACAAATGATGGTTTGATTAATATGGATGGATGGATACAAAGTGACAAAGGTTAATTAGTGTTTGTCTAGAATAGAAGTTCTAGGCTAAATTAGTGAGTACCAAATAGTACTTTAAAAATAAGGTTCTTAATTCAATGTTAGAGAACAAGATACCATATAAAATTTATATTGGCAAAAAGTCAATTTTAACACATTTAAATATTTTGGCTATGAATGATTTATTTGGGTACAAAAGAAAAGATGATCTAATTTATATTTTAAGACAAAAACGATATATACTTGTTCATCATAACGAAAATATTAAAGGATATAAACTTTATAATAGAAAGATATTTAACATTCTGCATTTCAAGGATATCACTTTTAGTAAATTTAAATGCTTATCTAAGGAAAAAAGGTCAAAGATGGAAAAGAGTGAAAAGGTGCATGTTGAATCAAAGTTAGAGTAAACTAATGCATACAAAAGATGCAAAGATAAGTTGACATGATATTTTAGATATGAAGATTAGGAGAACATTTTTCATAAAAGTCCTAAGAAGAATAGGGTATAGATTTGACAAGAAATTTTTCATTGGTAATTATGAGAAAATCCAAAAGAAAAGGAAGGTCATTTAACAAGTATACTCTATAAAAAATTTGTTATTTTTTTTCTAATATTTATTAATAATGAATTAAGTTATATGGAATAATATCTCACTTTTAAGGAGAAGAAGTCTACAAAGAATATCATGAAAGAGACAATGTTGTCATTGAGGTAGGGCAAGACTTGAGACTTATTATGTTGGATTGAAGAGAGAAAATCCATTAACTATAACTATAACTATATTTTCAAGAAAAATATTAGATAATGTAGATCACCTGAGTGGTACAAGACACATTTTGTGCATAGGTATATCCTTCAATAGAGGCAATTGACTATGGTGAGATCTCTTTTTCAATAGTCAAGTTAAATTCTAATAGACTGTTGTTATCCATAGTGATTGCATATGATTGTGAAAGAATAAGATAAACTTAAAGAAACCTTTCTTACATAGTGATTTATTTTTTAAATTTTGATTGTATTAAAATTAAGATAACTAAATATTGACTAACAATTGTGTTTTTATTTTGTTTGATAGAATTGTTAGCTAGAACAAGTGGTAGAAACTAGTTTTCCTATACACATCTAAAGAATATATGGTTTCAATAGATGCTTCAACTAAATAGTCACATATAAAAAAAATTGTCTGCCAAAATTATCCGAATGAATAAATTTATTCATCATCTCTAACAAAAATTGAAAAATCAAACTTGCTGTCGTGGTCGTAGATTCTCTCTATTGGTATTTTTCACGTCATGTTTGATTAGGTGATCAGAGCTTCCAGAATGGTTACGAGACAATGACCTTGACAGTCCACCTTCCATTAAATTTCCAACTATAGAAAACGCTGAGGGGAATAAACGGTCAAAAAGGACCCGGCGATAAAGTCATACAATTGTATTATATTCGATATACTACGCGTTAAACTTAGTTTAAATTCCATGGGATTTCTTCGGTTTTGAGTAAATGTCGATGGCCCAACTCATCTGCGCGCAGTGGCTGATGAAAATGTCGATGGCCAGTCTGCAGAATGAGTTTCACAAAATTCTGTTATCTAATAGTGAACCCATCGATCCGGACCAGTAATCATCGGCCCGACCATCCTCCTGTCCGAGCACGGACGACTGCATAACTGGCTCCACATGCTCTGACGGCGATGACAACGGCAGCAGCCAATCCAGCTCTAACTGTTCGTCATCAGACAGAACATGCGAATTCAACATGGTTCCCTTGGACGCCGTGGCGGATCTACGGAATATAGCGCAGTGTATGGCGAAGAATGGATACGCGAGAGAATGCGTTCGAGTCTTCACTGTCACTAAAAAGTCCATGGTGGAAGAGAGTTTATAAAATCTGGGCGTGGAGAAGGTGAGGTTGAACTATGTTCGAAAAATGGAGTGGAAAGTCCTGGATGACAAGATCAAGAAATAGATATACGCTGCCAAAATCAGTATCCGAATTCTGTTTGCCCGAGAGAAGCAGCTGTGTGTCGATGTGTTTGGGGAACATGACAAGATGAGAGATCCTTGTTTTGCTGAAATCGCCAAAGAGCGCACAGAAAGGCTTCTCGCCATTGCAGAGGCTGTGGCGGCCACGAGCCGGGCGCCCGAAAGAATGTTCAGGGTGCTGGACCTCTACGAAGCGCTCACCGATCTTATGCCGGAAATAGAAAGACATATTTTCTCAAGAAGCTTGCCGAAGCGTACACTAGCAGGCCAACAGGATCCTGGTGCAACTAGGCGAGGCGTCCCGGGCAATTTTGATGGAATTTGAGAAGGAGAAATCTAAAGTTCCTATTTCGGGCGGCAGTATTCATCCTCTCACCAGATACGTTATGAATTATCTCTCTTTTCTCTCCGATTACAGGGAAACTTTGGTAAACATAATCAGGCAACCACCAGGGGAGCTCCCGAAAGCCCTCCCCGAAAATGAGCTGACTGATTCCTATGCCCCGCTGTCTGTCCACCTCGGATGGACCATTTTTATCATGCTGTGCAAGCTCGACAAAAAATCTGATCTGTACAAAGACGTGGCCCTATCGTATCTCTTTCTCACGAACAAAAAGTATAATGGGTCTGAGCTCAAATATATAATGGGGGAGGAGTGGCTTGGAAAACAATGGAATAAAGTTAGGCAGTACGCGGTGAAGTATGAGACAGCCGCTTGTATGAAAGTATTGTCGCGTGTAACAGATGAGGAAGCTCCTCCGAATGGAGTAGTTTTGAAAGAAAAAAAAAAGGAGTTCAATTCAGCGATGGAAGAGGTGAAGAGAAGGCATGCTGGATAGATGGTTCCTGACGTCAGCCTGAGAGAGATGTGAAGTGTTTCAATTACTGAGAAATTGATAGCGATATGCACATCAAATACACGCCTGAGGAGGTGCAAGATTTTGTGTTGGATGTGTTGGTTGACTGATTTATTTATTCACATTCCCCTCCCTTTTCTGTAATATTATGTTAATATAAATTTCACGAGGAAGTGTGACTTCCAACGTGAACGGGCATCTTCCATTGAAATAATTGAGGTCCAAATCAAATCAAAAGATTGATTACCTTTTGCTTCTACGCTACCTATCCGCCCTTCCCCGAGCCCGCAAGCAAACAATAATAAATAACTGGAGAAAGATGTTTTTACTAATCTTATTTAATTATTTGTGGATTAAAATATATTATAAATAATATTTTATGAGAAACTGTATTTATCAAGAATATATCATAAAATTCTGTTTGAGCTCATTAAAATTATCAATTGTTTATATATTAATAAAATTATCAAATGTTGAGTGTTGTAAGAGTAAAATTAATTGAATTTTAAAAGATAGAATTGAAAGGGCATTCTAAAAGTATTTCTAGTTCAGTTTTCTTAGTGTTATAATTTCTGCTGTTTTTGGTTAGATGAAGAGGCTAAATTCTAATTTACTTGATTGTTCTCACATTGAAGTTCTATCTTTTGTATATTTATATCTAGTTATTGATTTAAATATACATTAGATAACTTCATAATCTAATGTTTAAATATGTTTTAAATAAAACATTATTTAACAAAAATATAATCAAAATTACATTGAAGTTAAATAAAATATGATCCTTGAATGTATATGTATGTTGGGAAGTCTATATTTTAGAACCAAACTTAGTTTATGTTTTCACCCTATTCATAATCATTTAAATAGAAAAATATTTATATATATTTTATAATCAATGAATACTAAGAGCATTAATACCTATAATCTTTTGAATTCATAATGAAAATTAAAAGACAAATCCATCCTAAATGTCTACACAATTATTGACATAGATTTGAATACTATCTCCTTTTTATCTCGCATATCTTCCTTATATATATATATATAGATAGATATATATGATGCACATACACTTTTAAATTCCCATTTGTTTTACTCTTGTATCATCATAGAAAAGCTATAATTTGAAAGGCTTGTAGATAGTTTTCATACCAACATTGAAAAAGTGTTGGCTATAATTCCACGCATGTATATATTTGTAGAAATGTTATCACACGTGTGAAGGAAAATCAAGATTTTATTTTGTTGGTTTGACAATCTTACACATCTCTATTTGAGCTTTATTGGATATTTCATTTTCTTTCAATATTTTTGGTGTTATCAATAGTCATACACTTTAACTTTGATTTCTTGGTGAAGCCATGCATATTATAGAATATTGTACATTTCCATTGAGTATTTCAACATTTTTATGAAATAAATAAAATGGACCAAGATTGTTGGGTTCAATGAAATCTCTTATAAAGATTAAGACTTTTTTTTTATCATTTATTCTTGTTATTAAGTTTTAGGATAACACTTTTCATGCATTTAAGGTGAACAATTAATTTTCAAGTTCTAGAATCTTGTCTCCACACATAGAAGTATGTTGAATCAAGTTAAGGCATGAAATTTGGATGGTTGGGGATCCTCACTTTAACATTTTCTAGTTTCTTCTTTCCCTATTTATGACTTGGGATCTAGTGGATATTTTCACTAATCTATATTGCTTTACCATCACTAGTTTTGGCATCCCTTTAGGTCTAGAGTTCTGATACTTTGTCACCATATAAGATAGTATTTTGAGAATAAAAAAAGAAATAAAAATATTAGAGTTAGAGTATAAGTGTTTCATATAGGATACTACACAAATAAAGGGGTTTTGGTTACCTCTTAGTCATAGGAGATGAATACTACATGTGATGCAGACTCCACAGGGAACTAGTGGTTATTCACCCCACTACCCACAAACCTATCAAAGTACTCTATTCTTCACACAAATACCCCTCCAAATTAATAATTCAATGTATCACAAACTTTCCTCTTACAACTTCTCACATCAAATGTCCTTTTGGTCTTCTTCTCATTGACCACTTCCTTGGTCTATCAGGACACAATCCCACATACTTGTATGGGATGGAATAGAACCTTCACCCAACCATATTATGACCCTATAGGCATAAGAAAACACAATTAAATCACCTTTATGTTGTCAATACACTTCCAAGGGTGACTTACCTTGAAATGACCTAGTTAGCTACTAGCCCTATTTTTGAGGTTTCCGGCCTATAATTCAAAATTATTCCAAACAACCCTCCAAAAAAATTGTATTTTGGAATACCCTTTTGGCCATTATATAACTTATATCAGAATGGACTCCTTCTCTCTCAAGGTAGGGTCAATGGTTTTGACTATTCTCATGGACCTAATGTGCCAATTAGGCCACTTTTACAAAGTAACCCCTTAATTAAAAATTTCTTTCATCAAACCACTTGGAAAAGGTCTTTTAATCTTAAAATACACTGAATCCACCCATTTATTGGGTCTATTCCATCCATACAACCTACAACAATCCAATTTTCTTTCAACTGAGACTAGTCACATAGAGATGCCTAGTCTTTTATTGCCCATATCTCCCATATGAAATTATCTTCCTATCCAAAACCACCATATTCCTAGAGTACATACATGGTCCTGACTTTCCACCAAAGTCTGGAATCCTCCAAAGATGGAAAGTCAAGATATAGGCATTTGAATCCAAAACCCTAGGTAGGCGAGGGTTTGGTGACTAGTTTCAGAAAAACTGATGGATCTCCCTGTAAATTTCACTAGACCAAAGTAAAATTGAAGATAATTCATTTCCCTACTCCACCATGTGCCTTGTTTTTGTAGATGAATCCGTACAAGAAAGTACAAAGATCAGAAATAGTGAAATTGACAGAAAAATGTGTGTATTTCAATTGTATTCAACTCCAAAACTTCAACAAAACCAAATATTCAACCAATAGAGGTATAAAAATCACTTATAACAATGAACACAACTTCCTCAAACCATATTTTAAAAAAAATGACTGTTGGAGACAAGTTGCTCCTCTCAGACAAGTTGTCAACATTTGACAACTTTTACAAAATTGGGTATTTTGAGAAATAGGCCTCCAAACATTACATGAATGAATAATAATGGTTCCTTACAATTAAATTCAACATAAAATACCTATCCTACCCATCCATAGAATCCTACTGACCCGTTGACCAAAGTTGACCAAGTTGGCTTATATATGCCTAACAGGATCAATGACCATACAAATGGGTCCAAACCAATACAAAACTATACAAATTGGTCTTGAGGACCTTATTAAATGCAAAAATGACTAAATGAATCATGATACATGTTGAGCCTTCATGATCCCTCATGGTGTCCTTATGGTGCCCCTATACCATACTCCCCGGGTAGAAGAATCTCAAGCTCCACTTGAGATGAGGTCCTCCAAACATGTGTCATGCTTCTTGATATAATTCTCATCAATCCAAACTACTTCAACTTTTGGAAACCCTTTCCACTTGACAAGATACTTCTTATAGACATTTCTCTTGGTCTTCTTGACAACCTTGGTATCCAAGATACGTTCAAGTTGCATGGGATGACCGGGTGGAAGATCCTTGAGCCACTCCACATAATGCTCTTTCTGTATACCTATCTTATCACCTGAAACAACATCACTTTTATAGGGCATAAGGTTTGCAACATTGAAAATGGGTGAGAGACAAACGTCAAAGGTTGATTCAATCTCATAAGCATTAGGAGAAAACTTGTGAACAATTCTACATGGACCCATTTTATTCATCACGAGTTTAGTGTATTTCCCCTTTGGTAACCTCTCCTTCTTCAAGTGTGCCCATACCAGATCTCCCACCTGGTATTGCACATCCCTCCTCTTCTTGTTTGTCTGTTCGTTATACTTGATAGCATTTTGTTGGAGTGTAGTCTTCACTCGATCATAAATTTCTTTGATTGCTTCTGAAAAACTTTCTCCCTATGCATTGATTCTTCCTTAATTAGGTAACTCTCAAAGATCCAAAATCTTCCTATGATTATCCCATAAACTATTTGGAAAGGACTCTTCTTGGTACTTCTAGTAACTAAGTCATTATAGGCCAATTCTGCTTGGGGAAGGACTGCATCCCATACTTCACCATTCTGTTTGGTTAGACACCTTAATAGGTTCCCAAGAGACCTAATGATCACCTTTGTATGCCCATCTATTTGTGGGTGGTAGGCAGAACCAAAGGATAAGTTTGTATCCAACTTCCTCCATAGGATCCTCCAAACAAGACCCACAAACTTCACATCTCTATCTGACACAATGCTAAAAGGAAGTCCATGAATCCTCACTACTTCTCTAAAGAAGATGTCTGCAATATGGGAAGCATCTTTGGTGCTCTTACAAGGTAGAAAATGAACCATTTTGCTGAACCTATCTACCACTACAAATACACTATCATACCCCTTCTGTGTCCTTGGTAACCCCATCACAAAATCCATGCTAATATTGTCCCATGGTCTGCTAGGAATGGGTAAGGGTTGATACAAACCTGCATTTGTAGTTATTCCTTTAGCCCTTTGACACACCATGTTTGCATCCTAGGCCAGCAATAATGTCTCCTGACTTGTTCCAAAGTCTTATCAAGGCCAAAGTGGCCACCTAAAATCCCATAATGCTTCTCTTTGATGATATTATCCCTCATTGAACAACTAGGGATGCATAGTTGACTAGCTTTGAACAAAAGTCCATCTTGAATTAGGAATTCAAAATACTCCACATGATATTGGTTAGCAAAATCTAAACATACCTTGTACATCTCCTTAAAATCTGCATCGTCATCTTACATGGCCTTTAGGGAATCAATCCCCACACTCTGCAACTGTACCTCCTACACTGTTATCACCTTCCTACTCAAGGCATATGTCACCTTGTTGGGTTGTCCTTTCTTGTGCTTAATAGTGAAGGTATAGGCTTGGATGGACTCTACCCATTTCATATGTTTGTGACTCAACTTGTCCTGACTATTGGGGAAAATTAGGGCCTGATTATCCGTGTAAACAATGAACTCTTTCGATAGGAGGTAATGCCTCCATTTCTTGAGGGCTTGTACAAGTACACATAGTTCTAAGTCATAAGAATGATACCTTCTCTTGGCCTCATTTAACTTCTCATAAAGAAGGAAAATGGCCTCCCTTATTGACTTAAGACCACTCCTATGGCCATATTACTAGCATCACATTCAATTGTTAAAAGTATTAAAATCAAGAAGTATGAGAATAGGTTGTTGAGAAATTTTTACCTTCAATGTTTCAAAATCCCTTTTCACTGCCTCTGTCCAAGCAAACTTGCATCTTTGTCTCCCTTTGATAGTTTCCAACATAGGTGCACAAATCTTACTAAAGTTCTTGATGAACTTCCTATAAAAGGTAGATAGGCCATGAAAACTCCTAACCTCTCCCATGGTCCTAGGAGTTGGCCAATTCACAATGGCCTTAACCTTAGAAGGGTCCATCTTAAGATGCCCCTTGGAGATGAAAAACCCCAAATATACAAATTATTGCTTCATGAACTCACACTTCTCTAAGTTGATGAGTAGCTTCTCCTCATGTAGTTTCCTCAACACCAAATCCAAGTGCCTTAGGTGGTCCTCCTTGGTCTTACTAAAAATGAGAATATCATCTAGGTATACCACAACAAATTTTCCTATAAAAGGATTAAGAACACTATTCGTGATTCTCAAGAAAGTGCTAGGGGCATTACTCAAGCCCAAAGGCATCAACATCAATTCATACAACCCTTCATTGGTTTTGAAGGCTACCTTCCACTCATCACCTTCCCTTATCCTAATTTGGTGGTACCCACTTTTCAAGTCTATTTTGGTGAAGTAGCAAGCCCCTCCCAAACAATCCATTAGATCTTATATTTTTGGCATATGAAATTTGTAGCTTATGGTGATCTTATTGATAGCCCTTGAGTCTATATATAGCCTCCATTTGCCATCCTTTTTGGGTGCCAAGATGGTTGGTACTACACATAGACTGAGACTCTTCCGAATCATACGTTTATCAAGCAACTCCTACACTTGCTTAGAAATTTCCTCATTTTGAGTGGGAGTCATTTTATATGTAGCTTTCTTGGGAAAGGTGACTCTGGAAATGAAGTCTATGTGATGACTTATATCCCTAATAGGTGGTAGAGAGTTTGACATATCTTCTTTCACCACACCTTCATATTTCTGCAACAACTTCTTCACTTCAAGTGGAACACCCTTACCCTCGACCTTAGACTGATTTGCCATGTCCTTCGGGTTCAACACCAAATCAAATCCCATGTCTTCATCTTTAAGAGTTTGCAGCATCTACTTCTCGCCAACAAACATAATCCCTAATTCATTCTTCCTATCACCCACACTATTAGGTAAAGGATTCAAGGTAAATGACTCACCATTATTGGTGATGGTGTATGTGTTATTTTGTCCATCATGTTGAGCCTTCAAGTCATACTAGCATGGCCTTCTAAAAATAAAATGACATGCATCCATCTCAACAATATCAAATAGTATCCTATCCTTATAACCTCCTATATGAAAATCAACCCAAGCTTGTTCATCAACAAGAGTTTGTTGCCCTTTTGTTAGCCATGAAACCTTATAAGGAAATGGGTGAGGTAACCTTTTAAAATGCATCTTTTCTACCATTTCAATAGACACTAAGTTATTAGTAGACCTAGAGTCAATGAATACCTTACATACCTTTCCTCCCGATTTGCAAGTTGTTCTGAATAGAGTTTTCCTCTGTGGTGTTTCTTGAGAAGTTGGCACCTTCAAAAAGGGTCTCCTCATCATGATAATTTCTCCTACCTCTGCATTTGTGCCTCTGGATGGTGAGTTCACACTTTGGCAATCCTCCTCTTGGACCAACTGAGTCCTTCTTTCTCCTCCTTGGGTATTGGTCTGATTTTTCTCAAGACACCTCTTTGCAAAATATCCTTCCTGTCCAAAAGAATAGCATCTCCCAATGAAAGTGACATTGCCTCTTCCTGGTCCTCCAAATCTTCCTTTATCATTAACCTTTTCCCCCTAAAGTTGCCTTTGAAATTTGTGCCTCCTTGCTGCTCACATTGGCTAGATTCCCCTTGTGTCTTTTGAGGTTAACCCCTACCACCAAAAGCTCCCCTTCCTTTGAAGTTTCTTCCTCCTTTCCCTCTACCATTTTGGTCACTCTTCCTCCTTAGCTTCTCCTTTGCTCTAAGTGCCAATTGGAAGCACTTGCTTACTATGTCAGGGGCTAGGATTCTAGTTTCATCTTGAATGATATACTTCAATCCATTGAGGTACCTTGCCACACTTTCCAGTTCCTCCTCATGCTGCTTGGTTCTAAGACTTAGTTTGTGAAACTCTTCTGTATATGCACTTACATCAAAGTCTTTTTGCCTCAAATTTTGCATCTTCCTATAGATTTGGACCTCATAGTTTGTTGGTACAAAATGTGCCTTCACTCTTGTTGACATCCTATCCCAAGATGTTATCATGTTTCTTCCTTCCTTCACCCTATCACCTTGCAAGGAGTTCCACCATGTGAGTGCATATCCATTCATTTTGGACTTGGTAAATGTAACCTTATTTTTTTTTGGGATATCCTATTCTATCCAATCCATGACTTATTCTACATCCCATGCCCCACTAAACATAGGGACATCATCCTTGCCACCAAAGGAGCCTCAACTAACTGCATTTAGGGCTTCCACAAATTCTTTCTGATCTGCAGGTAATTCCACCTCTTGCCTTGGGGTTTCTTCATCTTCCCTTTCCTTACCTTCTCTATCAGATTCACATTCTCCTTCCTTCCCTTTTCCCTTAGCCTTTTCCAACTCCTTTACTCTAGATTCAAACATCTCCTCAAACACCTTCCTTACAGCCTCTTGTGACATTGAATTAGGAGGCATTATGTCAGCCTCTTCTACACTTCCATCTGCTGACATACATCAAGATCACTTATCCCAAATTACCTAAAGCTTGCTTTGATACCACAATGATTCAGAGTCCACAGGGAACTAGTGGTTATTCACCCCACTACCCAAAAACCTATCAAAGTACTATTTTCTTCACATAACTACCCCTCCAAATTCATCATTCAATGTATCACAAACTTTCCTCTTACAACTTCTCACATCAAATGTCCTTTTGTTCTTCTTCTCATTGACCACTTCCTTAGTCTATGAGGACACAATCCCACATACTTGCATGGGATGGACTAGAACCTTAAACCAACCATATTCAAACCCTATATGCCTAATATAACACAATTCAATCACCTTTATGTGGTCAATACACTTCCAAGGGTGACTTACCTTGAAATGACCTAGTTAGCTACTAGCCCTTTTTTGAGGTTTCTGGCCTATAATTTAAAATTATTCCAAATAAACCTCCAAAAATATTTCAGTTTGGAATACCCTTTTGGACACTATATATTATATGTCAGAATGGACTTGTACTTTCTCAAGGTAGGGTCAATGGTTTTGACTGTTCTTATGGACCTAATGTGCCAATTAGGCCATTTTTACAAAGCAACCCCTTAATAAAAACTTGGTTTCATAAAAAAAACACTTGGAATAGGTCTTTCCACCTTCAAATACATTGAATCCACCCTTTTATTAGCTTTAGTCCACCCATACAACCTACAACAATCCAATTCGCTTTCAACTAGGACTAGTCACATAAAGATGTTTGGTCTTCTATTGGCCATATCTCCCATATGCAATTATCTTCCTATCCAAAACCACCATAGTTATAGAGTACATATATGGTCCTTACTTTCCACCAAAGGCCAGAATCCTCCAAAGATGGAAAGTCAAGATATTGGCATTTGAATCCAAAACCCTAGGTAGGCGAGGGTTTGATGACTAGTTTCAGAAAGAAACTGATGGATCTCCCTATTAGCTTAATGAAAATTCACTAGACCAAAGGAAAATTGAAGCTAATTCATTTCCCTACACATCCATGTGCCTTTTTTTGTAAATGAATCTGTACAAGTAAGTACATAGATAAAAAATAGTGAAATTAACAGGAAAATGTGTGTATTTCAATTGTATTCAACTCCAAAACTTCAAAAAATCCAAATATTCAATCACCAGAGGTATATATACCCCTTACATCAAGAAAAAAAACTACCTTCAACCATATTTCAAAATAAAATAACTGTTGGAGACAAGTTGCTCCTCCTAGACAAGTTGTCAAGATTTGACAACTTTTACAAAATTGGGTATTTTGGGCATTAGGCCTCCAAACATGACATGAATGCCTCAAAATGGTTTCTTACAATTAAAAAAAACATAAAAGACCTATCCTACCCCTCCCTAGAATATTACTTACCCATTGACCAAAGTTGACCATGCTGGGTTATATATGCCTAACAAGATCAATGACCTTACAAATGGGTCCAAACCAATACAAAACCATACAAATTGGTCCCGAGAACCTTATTAAATGCAAAAATGACCAAATGACCCATGATACATGATGAGCCTTCATGATCCCTCATGGTGTCCTTATGGTGCCCCTGCACCAACATGAAGAGGGAACCCATGTGTTAGTAGAGTATAGGTAGGCTCAATACTAAGAAAATGCTAGAACACATTGACATGAATGAAGGGGACATATTTAATCATTTATATGTTAAAAAGGAAGAGAATGCTGAAAGAGAAAACAATGCACTAGAAGTAGCAAATAATAAGGAACTAGTTGAAACCTTATAATTCATGCTTCCTATTGAAGTGATGATACCGTTTAGGATTTCCAACATACGAGAGTACACAAATAAAGGTGTTTTGGTCACAAATAGAGTTATACCTTATGAAATAGAACTATATACAAATAAGACAAAATAAATTGAGAATAAAAGGGTTAGGAAATTTAAACTTTGAGAGGGTTCGAAAAAGGTTGTGTGTCTTAAAATTTTAAATCAACTAAACATGCTTAAGTCATGCTTAAATATGTTACTTGGGTTATTTGTGGTCACTAATGATATCTAAAATCTTGGATCTTGTATTTTCACTGAGAATACCCCTCAAGATCATTTTATCTAATGCAGGATGAGCTTCCTATTTTTAACCTTTTCTTCAAATTATTCCTGAGGAAAATATTTACACATCTTAAACAAGTTATTTAATGTAGGAATAACTTAGATAAAATTCTCATCTTAGTGGTGTATCCTAGGGTCTATGTGGAGATGGATTTAAATAATTAGCTTCTTCAAAATATTAAGTTAATTTTCTGTAGGTTTGAATTTTATCAACCTTTATTATATTTCGATAAACATATTGCTTATTTTATTTGTAGACAAGAAGGTCACTTGATAAGAGATTGTCCTATTAGGTTGAATATGTTTGTTTATCCCCTAAGTTTAGGTCCAACTAGTTTTTCACACTATTGAACAAACCTCCTAATTTTCCTAAGGTGTATACTCAACAAAATAGGTTAATTCTTTCCAAAATATCTAGAATATTAGTATTAAACCACCTATGGTTTCTACCTCATTGTACAATTTTTTAATGATGTTAGATGGATAGATATTGATAAGGAAGAGGAAAGAACCTTTTGGATATGGTAATATTTAAGGTAGTCATTGTTAGAGAATGCCAAGATTTGAAAGAACAAATAAACCTTCCACAAATGAACAAAAATGAGTACAATAGGATATATATAGTATAATATGAAGAGTGTGTAAATCTAGAATGAGATCCTTCAATATATACACAAGGTAGAGGAGGTAGGAATATATGATTGACTACCCCTCCAGAGGTACATCATATCAATGCTTAAGAGACACATTTTTTAGCATACATCAAGTGTGCATGAAGTAGGTGTCTCAAATGGTGAACACATTTGTCACAACCACATGAAGTGAGAAAAATGGTAGCTTTAGATTGAATTGAATCTACCTTACAATATGATATAACACATGATTTGGAGGGAAAATTCATCCCACAAATATGGAAGGTAGAGCTTGACATACACATTTTGAAATCTATTAACTATTTTATTCTCCTTTAGTAAGTTCTTTAGTCCCTCATCATTGTTCCTATCCTTACAAAAATTATCCATTCATTAGATAAGTCAATGATTATGGATTTAGGGTACATGGAAGAATTTGGCTCCACAAAATGTCCAAAAAGTGGAATTATTTTCCCTAATTTTGAAACATGTTATCTCAATTAAACTAAAAATTTGAGGGTCTTAAATATAGAATCTTAAAAAATTCTAGTACTCTAAGGAAATCTTTTGAATTTGTAATTTATTCTAATACTGAGATGATATAAAATATTGATGTAGTACTTTAAATCTAGTTTAAAAAATGTAATTTATTCTTAAGCACAAATGATATAAATTGATTTTTAATAGTCATGTACAAAAAATCACTATTTAAAATTAATTTTATATGACCATAACATGCACATGTGTGACCACCATAATTTGACCTAAATAAAAGTATTTTTAGAATTATTTTTGGGAAAATATGTGTATTATATTGAAGATTGATGAGGATATATTTTTAAAAGTATTTAGATATTTTTTATTAATTTTTAATTGATCCCAATTGTTGTTTTTTAAAACCTCTTATGTACAACTACCATAGTTTGAGTTAAATTAATTTTATTTTTTTAAATCATTGTGTAAAAAATTATGTATAGATCGATGTCACATAATTTTTAAAAAGAAACGTACAAAATTAAAATTTATTAAAAAATACTAAATCTTAACACTTCAATATTATGGAATAATTTAAGTAAAAATTAATTAGAAAATAGAAAATAAAAAATTGAAATAATAGAAAAAGAACATATTTAAAAATTAGGCATCATCATCTATAAATGAATTTTAATTTCATAAAAATTCTAAAAAATAGTGGTTAGCCATATTGCCAAATCAATTTTTTCCTTGTTGTTTTCATGGCATTATACTTTGTAGGTCTAAGGCTAAGGGTTGGGTTCCCAAGTCTTAGAAAAGACAATATCATAGATTCAAATTTGAAATTTTATATTACAATTATATTAAATATAAAAAATATAAACAATACTTTTAAATATTGATAATTAAAATCATTTTTTTTTATGATAATGAAAATGAAAGTTATCAATATATAAGATCAACAATGATATTGAATTTAACTTTTTTATCCTATAATTAATAAGTTCAATTACATCAGCTCACCATCAAGAATTTGTCAAGGCAAAAACTCAGAATTAATGCATTTTTTTAATAATAAACCAAAATTTTAAATTGAAAGGAAATTAAAAGAATAAATTTTGAAAAGGAAGATGAAATGTTAATCTTTATAAGATGCAATGATAAAATGCTAGTAATTTTCAAAAGTTAATAGTAATGTGAGAGCTTCAAATGTTTTTGATTAAGTAAAAACAAGTTTTAAGGGACCCGAAACCCAATTACATTCGAAAGATATTTAGGAAAGAAACAAAACAAAACAGCTGCAAAAGACTAGAAAAAACACCAGTATCAGAGAAAAGGACAGCAAGAGGCCAGCAAGAAATTGACCCCAAGCCCAGCGTTACAAGAAATTTAAAAACTCTTCATGGTTTCTTCTGCATTCTGCACCAAGAGCATCATTGCCTTGGCCGCTTCCCTCAAGTCGGTGTTTTCCTGAGCAATCTGACTCTCTTTCATTTTCGTGTCCTTCTCAGCAGTAGTCTGCCTGGTTTTGCGCCTAAAGATCTGGTGGGGTGTTTTTTTAATAATAAACCAAAATTTTAAATTGAAAGGAAATTAATAGAATAAATTTTTAAAAGTTAATAGTAATGTGAGAGCTTCAAATGTTGACTTGGTCTCCTTCAATATATTCAGGCGTTTGCTTTATCGCAACAGAGGGTTTACTCAGTCCATTTCAATATTGAAACAAAGTATTTAGGGCTCTGTAGTAGTATTTTCTTAAGAAATTAGGTGTCCCATCATTGTAATTTTTTCTTTGATATCATATTTAAAAAAATTAGGTCCACTGACACCATTCGTAGAATCCTGGATACATAGCGTTCATCGCTTACACCACCATAAGTCAGTCAAGCGAAAATCTCGTGGAGACAAAGTCATACAATTTTATATATCAAATATTTGTACATGTTAATCTGACTTTACATTTCAAGGGATTTCTTAGGTATTGAGTAAGAAGTCTCTTGCCAAGCATTTGAACAGGAGCGGCCACACAGAGAAAACGAAAGCTCGTATGCATTGGAAAGGATGGAAGCAACTTTGGCCGCAGCAGAAATACTGATTACCAGATGGGAGTGCAAAAAAACCACAATAAAAATGCTCTTTCAGAGCACTGCAGAAGAAGTCCGTATATACATGGAAACCGTTGACAATCTCCAACGGCTCATGGAATATTTGTCTGCCGTTGGCACAGATGCTGCGGGAATCATCCGTGCACAGCGGCTAATGAAAATGGCCATGATCCGTCTGGAGAAAGAGTTTCATAAAATTCTATTATCTAACAGCAAACCCATCGATCCTGATCGGGAGTCATCGGCTCGTCCGTCCTTCTATTCCTCCACAGAGGGTAGCCTCACTAGATCCATTTGCTCTGACGGCGACGACAATCGCAGCAGCTTCTCGAGCTCCAATTGTCTGTCAGTAAACAGACTCTGTGAATTCGACATGGTTCCGTTGGACGCCGTGGTGGATCTGCGGAGAATAGCGCAGCGCATGGCGAAGAGTGGGTATGCGAGTGAATCCATCCGAGTCTTCGTTCTCAGCAGGAAGTCCGTGGTGGAAGAGAGTTTATACAATCTGGGCGTGGACAAGGTGACGGTAAAGGATGTTCGGAAAATGAAATGGGAATTTCTTGATGAAAAGATTAAGAAATGGATTCACGGTGCCAAAATCAGCATCCGAATCCTGGTTGCCCGAGAAAAGCGGCTGTGTGAAGATGTGTTTGAGGGGCTTGATAAGATGAGAGATGCTTGTTTTGCCGAAATCGCCAAGGAGACCACAGGCAGGGTTTTCGCCTTGGCAGAAGGAGTGGCAGCCACAAGCCTGACGCCGGAAAGGATATTCAGAGTGCTTGACCTCTACGAAGCCGTCACTGATCTCATGCGGGACATCGAGGCCACATATTGTCAAAACTCCTTCCCAAGCGTGCATGAGCATAAGATCGTGACCAAGCTGGGAGAGGCGGCCCGGGGAATGTTGAAAGAATTTGATAAGGCCATTGAGAAGGAGAATTCTAAGGCTGCCAGTCCGGGCGGCATTATACATCCTCTCACCAGATACGTTATGAATTATCTCACTTTTCTCTCCGATTACAAGGAAACTTTGGTTAACATAACTGCAGATGCGCCTGAGGAGCTACCCAAGAGGCTACCCGACGATTACGCCGTTCACAATCCCTGTGACCCGTTGTCTGTCCATCTCGGATGGGCCATCTTCCTTCTCCTGTGTAAGCTTGTCAAGAAATCTGATATGTACAAAGTTGTGGCTCTGTCGTACCTCTTTCTCATGAATAATCTTCACTACATAGTCCAGAAAGTGAATGGCTCCGAGCTCAAATATATACTGGGCGAGGATTG
The DNA here is from genome assembly GCF_030272615.1 of Cryptomeria japonica. Taxonomy (NCBI): domain Eukaryota; kingdom Viridiplantae; phylum Streptophyta; class Pinopsida; order Cupressales; family Cupressaceae; genus Cryptomeria; species Cryptomeria japonica. Next base: position 231,707,159 of record NC_081405.1, read on the forward strand.
GGTAAGAAATCAGTGGAATAGGGTAAGGCAGTACGCTCTCAATTATGAAAGGAGCGCGTGGATGAAAGTGCTGTGGAGTATAACAGACGAGGAAGATGCAGGGAGAGGTGGAATTTCGTCCGGGCAAGGTCTGAAGGAGAAATTGAAGGGATTCAATTCAGCGATGGAAGAGGTAAAGAGAAGGCATAGCGGATGGGTGGTTCCTGACGTCGTGCTGCGAGAGAAGCTAGGTATTTCAATTACTGAGAAATTGGTACCAGCCTACAGTTCCTTTCTTACCAGATTCAGGAGCCAATTTGAAAGCGATACGTTGGTTAAATACACACCTGAGGAGGTGCAAGATTTTGTGCTGGACATATTTAAAGACAGGCCCTTGTCTGTGAGCTTCACGAGATCTTGATGACTGACCGATTCGCATTTATATATTGGCATCTTTCTTTTTTTTTTTTGTTTTTGTTTGTAAGTATGAATATTCAATATAACAAAAAATTTCTCGTCCATATTGTATTAAGAGAATCAGAGCGAGTTGACTTACTTTAGTTTCTTGTTAAATTTAGAAACTTCGTTAATGGGAGAGCAAATAATTCCGGTTGATTACCTCTTAGTAGTATAAAATACATCTACAGATGATAACGTGCTTACGTTTTACTTTTTTTTCTTTAAGAAGTTGAATCATTCAGTAAATATTAGAGACGCGACTCCCCAGGTTAGGCATTAGTAATAATAATGTTATTAGTGCCTCTTCGTAGCCACATACTAATGGAATGAATAAATTGTCTTTTTTTTTTAATATTAAAGATCGAGAGTAAACAAAATACAATCAGCTGTAGACAGGGGAGGCTGCGCCTCAACCTCCAAAACTACGGAAGATCTGTGTTACATTACTAGAGAGTAGTCCAATGTAAAAAAAGGAACAGTGCAAAAAAGGAAAGTCTAGGCACTACTGCAAGATGTGATCAAAATGATCAATCCAAGTGGTCCACCCTTGGGCCCCTTCCATCTGAATCACCTTCTTTCGGTCTTGGATCTGGGACAGCTTTGCAATGTGATCAGCCTCAGGCATCCTGTTGCTGTTGATCTCTTTAAGCAGCTTCTTTAGAGCCTCTTCAAAGGAAGATTGGTTTTTCGCGAGCCTTCTCCACTCGTAGCCATCCTTCATCTCATGTATGAACATTGTTGCGTGCCCATCTTGCAGGAACCGGAGGAGCTTATGCCTTTCGACATTCATCACGAAGGAGACCTACGAGGCAATTTTAAAAAAGGTGAGTCTACGAAGAGACTTAGTAAGACATCTGCCATTGCCATTAAACTTGTCCTCATTTCACATCTTCCAAATGAACCAAAGGATATAAGAAGATAAGATAAACTAGAATAAGTTAGCATCCTTTTTTAGTCCATCAATATAACGAGAAATAATGTTAAGGATATCCACATGATTAGGAATGCAAAAAGAAAACATTAACCAAACCTCCCTGGTGAAGGAGCAGTCAAAAAGAATGTGTTTGCTGGTCTCAGGTAATCTTCAAATGGAACACATATCAGTACTAAGGGGGTTTCTCCTTATTGGGAGTCTGTCAATAATAAGCTACCATTTAAAGCATTGTATTTAGGGGGAATCGAGCTTTTCCATAGTCGAGTAAAGCATTTATACCAGGAGTTGTCAAGCAGATCCAATTACCACAGCATGTTAACATGATTAATAATGGAGTCATTTTTTTATAGATATATATTATTTAATGAAAATTATTAAAAAAAGTCATTTAAAATGATAAAAACACTATTTCAGGTTGTTATTTTGAATTTCATAGAATAAATATAATTGTATTAATTAAATATTTAATTTGATAAATATAATATTAATATGATAAAAAATCTAATGGTGGACATAAAAATTTGGCTACTCAATTCATAATGACAAATATAATATAAAAATATCATATTTTTTTTTTTGTGATTGCAAATATAGTACATAAATGTTATGCAAAAGTAATTGAATAGACAAAATAGTTTATTGTGTTGTTATTATGTAGCATGTAATTAGTATAAAAACCATAGTGACCTCGATGAAGCCCTCTAGAAATTCTCATCTAGACAACAAATGTTCAAACTCAATATATATTTTTGAATGTCTTTTAATTATAATGTGTTGATGCAAGACTAAATATACTAATTTTTATGCCTTTGTGATGTAATATATCTAGTACTAATGTTTTGATTGCATATGGTAATAGTTAGTTAGGGTTGATTCTCTAAAGTAAGAACATGAGATACTTCATCATTCTAACTAGATAAGGTTTTTACTCTAGATGAGTAAAACAAAATATGCTTTGACAACCTAAATAATTATTCTGAAAACTCTTGGAAAGATTCTTTTATATATCATCAAGTTTCTTTGTTTTATAAAAGTAAGGAAAAATTTAAGTAGTTAAATTCATAAAAAAAGATATTCACAATTAAAAATAGACTATTTACAACCTACAAAGAACTCTACAAATCTCCAACCTAAAGTAAGTATATTAGGCTAATTCAAAACAAGGATCAATAGTCATAATTGGGATTATGCCTATCACCAAACTAAATTATGTTTTTAAAAGATTGGATTGACAAAGCTAAATTATTATTTCTATTTTTTAAATAATAGAGAATAAATTTTTATTTGAAAAAATCTTATTTAATTTTCAACAATTAGCAAGCATTATGTCTTCATTATACATTTTTTTAAAATCATCTATAAACCTCATTTTCAATCCCTTACAAGAACCATGGTGAAACTTAGATGAACATTCTCATACATCTTACATCCTATATTAGATACATAATCTTCTCAATTTTAATGAGATTTTTTATTAATGTTAATACAATTTTCTAGAAAATTCAGGGATCGAATGACCATTGAAATTTATTTCAACTAAAAGATTTAAATACAAAATATATTGAACAAACTAAACATAATCAAACACAAAGATCCTCTCAACCCCTCATAAACCTAGTCAAAGAACCAACATAATATCCATTAGGATAAACTATCTTTATTAGGTTTAAATTCCTCAAAGATAAGAAATTTGAATATTTTAATACCTCTACATAATCTAATAATATATTTTTTTTCTTTCTAAAAAGTAAAATGATCCCATTCCAAATTTTAAATTTATGAATCTAAATACATAGACTAGTGGTTCATAATCCCTAATATCGAAAAATTGGCAATCTACTACTAATTTTTTTTACAATTCTAAATATAGAAAACAAAAATGTTCAATGAAAGATCCAAAAACCTAAAACCTGGAACAAAACACTCATTTAGATCACAAAATATGGAAATTGAAATACTCACTTCAAAATATAATATTTCAAAATCCAAAAAATACCATGTCACATCTAACAAAATAATCCATCTCTAAACCTAGCATGGTGTATGAAATCATCAATCCCACCTGTAGCTAATCCCAATCCATTTATGCATATCTTAATATTACCATATTTCAATCTACCCTTCTTACCTATACTAGTACATAAGCCCACATATCTCCATCACTACATCCCTTTCATATAAACTTTTACATATCATACCACTAAATTTATGTTTGCAGTACATGTAGAAAAGCCATCCACACAATTATCAAAGCTCGTGAATGAAATCCATAAAGAATAGAACTATTAGTGTGATCCACCTAAATTGAATGCGTATAATGTAACATTATTATCTTATAGAGGAAGTAGACATGTGATTAAAAAGAAAAAATGAACTTCAATAAAATAAAAAATTGAAACATTAGTTATAAAGAGGAAAAAATCAACATAATAGTTTTTTTTTCTTTTTTTCTTTTTTGGTAGGAATCATATTTGAAAACCTTAAAAAAGGAGAAAAGGAAAAAGTAAAGAAAAAAATTTGTGTTAAAATCTAATTTTTGAATAAATATTATATTAATTAGATTGTTAATTCCTTTTGTATTTGATAATATAATACCTTTTGTCAATTGAATTTTTTCATATTTTCATATGTTTTATCTAAGTAATTTAACAATTTTATGAAGCACACCTTGATTTGCAATAGAAATTTTTTGAGAGCTTTCCTCGGATCTTACATAAAAAAAAAAGAAAGAAAAGAAAAAGTATACTATCATTCGTATAATTAAAATAAAAATTAAAAGGTGAAGAGATACAATTCCCTGAGTGTTTATTTTTCTTAGATTTCTTTTTCAAGCAAAGAGACACCTTGGAAATGATATATGTTGATGTCTTTTACATATATTTTGCAAAATATATGTATTCTAGTTAAGAATAAACATATATATACATACACACTCTCAACTCATTTACAAGAATCACATCTTATTTAATTTTAATACAACCAATAAATTTTTTGTTAAATTTTATTTAAAATAATTCTAACATAAATTTTTAGAAGTTATTGATATTTTAGGCATTTGAATATTTTTAACAAATGATGAAATTAAATAAATTATTATACACACAAATTAAAAGTCATTTTCTTTCAAATTTGAACGATATTCAATAATTCTTGAATGTTTTTTTGATTATACCATTCAAAATTTATGAACTCTCGCTCTTCATTGAATCAAACAATTGATAATTTTTTTAATATATAAACAATTAGTAGCTTTGATAAGCTAAAATATTTTTTAATTTTATATTAAAAACAATCTATTTTTGAGATAAATTTTCTTTTAGTTTATTATTTCTATTGTATATTTTCTAATCCATGAATAGTAAAACAAGATTATTGAAAAATATATATAAATTTTAAATATTCTTTGATTGTAGGTCAGAGAATGATAGATAGTGTACAATTAAAAGATGATGTTTTGTAGCCTTCCTTTCGATTTGATTTGAACCTTAATGACTCAATTGTAAGTTGTCCACTCCCACTCAAAAATTCTTCTTCATCAAATTTATATTAACATAAACTTAATATTGAAATAATATTTTATTAAATATAAAATCAATCTTATTCCAAATACATTTTCTTATAGAATGTTATTTATTATATATTTTTTAAGCCACAAATACTTAAACAATATTATTAAAAATGGCGTGTTAATGGGCTAGAAAGGGTTCATCCTTGGAACATATGAAGGTAGCCCGGTAATATGGTTGTCACCGGAGCAAGATTGGATCAAGGTTAACTTTGATGGCTCTACTAGAGGAAATCCTGACCCATGAGTGTCGAGTGTGTGGCAAGAAACTATCAAGAACAAATTTTGGCTAGATGTTATCAACAATTAAGAATGGGACTAATAATGAAATTGAGACATTTTGGCTCTTTTGACAGTCCAAATGGAAAGAAAGTTGGGGATGGTGAATCTTCACCTTGGGGAGATTCTCAGATTATAGTGCAATATTACCGATAAAAAAAATATATTATTGATGAAAATTTACACATTTTATAATTATTCTTTTGTTCCAGCGCATCGGAGGAGGGAAAGGCGGTGTAAAATTTAAAAGCGATATTACGTGGCCTCCGTTTTGATTAAATTTAAGCACTTTTCCTAGTCAAATTTATATTAACATAAACTTTACGGAAAACCGAAGACACCCCTTTGGTAAGTTTATACGATTCTGTGACTTGATCGCCATGTGCTTTTTTACCGTTAGTCTCCTCAGCTGGAAACTTGGACAGCACGTATATTTTAGTGTCCAATGTTCTGTGATTTTGATGTGGAATGGATTATGGATGTCATTGCTTCGATTTTTTTAATAACGGAGTTTTCTCAATGAGAAAAGGGAAACTACGACCACGAGAACTAGTTTGATTTTTTTATTTTCCTTAGGGATGAAGTAACATTTAAATTATCTTTTAATAAAATCATAATGTATTCACTTAAAAACATTTTATTCTACTTGAGAGCGGATTGTTTTGACCAATTTCAGGAGCAATTAAAAAGTGTAAAATGTATTATATCTAGCAATCGGATTTTGGTGTACAATGGGTATATCAAATAGATGTGGAAGATCAAATAGGGAAAATTTTGGTCTGTTTTATGCATACATTTGTGTATTATATGAGGTCAATTGGTTGGCTATTTAGAAAATGATGTTGTATTTGCAACAAAGGTCTTATAAAGCCAAGGGGAGGGGGGCTTAGAGAGAGAAGGTATGGAGAAGAGACATATGGAGAGGAGAGGGAGAGATGAATTGAGAGAGGAGTGAAAGATAGATAGAGATGGAAGAGATAAATTTATAAAGGAGACAATGAGAGTGGGAGTGGGTGAGAGATTGACAGATGGAAAGATAAAGATAGAGATAAGAAGTTTTGTATAGAGAGCTAGAGAGGGATATATATAAGGCAATGAGAGATGAAGGGATAAAAAAATAGAGATAAAGGGGGAGATAAAGAAATAGAGAGGCAAAAATATAGATATATAGGACTAGGAAGAGGGTGAGGGAGAGAGAGGGAGACATATATAGAGGTAGAGGGGGAGAGAACAAGTTAGATGTAGAAATAAAGATAGAGAAAGAGACGAAGATGGAGAGAAATAGATAGAGAGATAAAGTAAGTAGAGGGAGAGATAAAGATAGAGATAGTGCGATAGAGAAGGAGTGGAAGATAGAGATGTGTAGAGGAAGGAGAGGGATAGATATAGAGATATAGATCATGAGAGATTGTGAGATGGAGTGATATAGATATATGAGATGTAGAGAAAACAAGAGGGAGAGATAGGGAGATAGAGAGACTGGGAGATATAGATATATGAGATGTAGAGAAAACAAGAGCGAGAGATAGGGAGATAGGGAGATAGGGAGAGATTGTGAGATGGAGTGATATAGATATATTAGATGTGGTGGATTAAGCAGCTCATCAATGTCAAATTCATCCATGATGTCTAGATATGTGTTTGTGAGATGGGTGCAAGAGCTCGACATATATATACATAAATAATTTAAATATATACATAAATTTGAAAAAAGAAATTAAAAAAATAACTTTTAAAATGAATCTAGATCTATATGTACATATATATTTAATTCAAATTATTAAATAGGGAGATATAGATATACGAGATATAGAGATTGGGAGATAGGGAGATATAGATATATGAGATGTAGAGAAAACAAGAGGGAGAGATAGGGAGATAGGGAGATAGGGAGAGATTGTGAGATGGAGTGATATAGATATATGAGATGTGGTGGATTAAGAAACTCATCAATGTCAAATTCATCCATGATGTCTAGATATGTGTTTGTGAGATGGGTGCAAGAGCTCTACATATATATACATAAATAATTTAAATATATACATAAATTCGAAAAAAGAAATTAAAAAAATAACTTTTAAAATGAATCTAGATCTATATGTACATATATAATTAATTCAAATTATTAAATAAAACTTAAAATTAAAAATTTTGGATCCTAAAACACATGTAAATTAAATCCTAAAGATCACATGCACATACACATGTACAAACTAGACACATTCAATGTATGAAATATATACACATGTCATGGTGGGCATACATGTTTAAACTATATACACATACATATGTACATTGTAAATAGTTAATTCAAAATTTAAATCTCAAGATTGAAACTTTTTTAAAACTACACATGGTACACACTAGAGATTAAAAAATAAATGCACATGTGTACATTCTTTCAATTTGTCTGAAGTGGTCATGTATTTGATTGAGGATGTCAATTTTAAGGTGTCCTATTTTGGCAAAGAGGTCCTAATGTACATTTTAAAATTAAATTTTAAGGGGTTTCAAATGTTATAAATCAAGGATGTAGATTATTAAACCTCAGTCCTAAGATCCCCTTCATGTGTTGAAATAGTATGTATACATTGAAAGAATTTAATACTTCCTAGGTCATGTCATAGTTAAGGTACATGTGTACATTGAAAATATATTTGAGGGGTCCTATAAATTAGCTAGAGGTCCTAATGAAATCTTGAATGTTAACAAATTTCAATTTAGTTTAAGGGGGGCCATGTGATAATGAATGACTTAAGGGGTCATGTTAATTATGTCTTAAGCATGGGTCATGTGGGTGATAATTAATGTTTTAACTAGGGGTCAGATGTGATAATTAATTTGTCTCTAGGGGTCATAGACAAATGATTGAAAGTAGAGGTCCTAATGAGATCCTAAATTTACATTAGGTCTACATATACATGTTGAAAGTACATGTAAGGGATCATGTGATTTAAATTAATGTCTTTTAAGTGGTCATGTGATAATTAAGATGTCTTAACCTGAGCTCATGTGTGATATTTAATATCTTAATGGGTCTTATCTTGACTACAGGTCCTAATGAGATCCTGAATGATGTAGGTTTTTAAATGTATGCATTGAAAGTATATTTTGAATACCTTAAGTTTGGATTTGAATTTAGTTAAATCATTTGAAAGTATATTTTGCTTACCTTAGGTTTGAATTTTAATTTCGTTAAATCATTTTTGTTTTCGGTTTTGTACATGTTTTTGTTTTTTATTTCATTTCATTTTTGTTTTTTGACTTCATTTTCATTTTTGTTTTCATTTTGGTTTTTGTTTTTTTATTTTCATTTTCATTCATTATGCAAAACAAAGGATTTTATAAAAAAAATTGCTTAAATATTAAAACGTAAATTAAAATTCCAAATAAGAAACCTAAACTAAACACTAATTTTTCATTTTTAATTTGGAAAAAAACTTCAACGAAACCATTACTTTTAATTAAAATTAATAAATAAATAAATAATTAAATAAAACAAAAAAAATATTTCATAAATTAAAAAAAATACATTTAAAACTAAATTAGAAAAAAGAAGGGAGAAAGCGGCCTACCTGGAAGGCTTCGTGGGCAGGTGGAATTCTGCAATCATGATTCCAATGAGGAAAAGAGAGTTGGATCCCCTTTCTTTTTTTTAAATATATTTTTTAAGAAACAAGATCTCTTTTCATTTTAGAATGGGATTTCGTTTCTAAAATTTAGATTGGGACCCTAAAGCCTATAGGATCCCGATATGTTTTTAGGCTCGAGATCTTGTCGCTAATCGAGATCCCATTTCATTTGCCATGCACTCCACCCAATTTTCCTTTTTTTCTATGTGTAAAAATTCCACATGAAGTGAATGCAACTTCTTGCACTTACCCAAATCTACATGTACCTAAAAAGACTAGATCACTAAGATGTTTGCTCAGCAAAAAAGTGATAGGAAATCCCAATACTTTAGCAACTTATTTATATGTATTCTTTTGGGTGTTAAAAAAGAATATTTAAGATATTTCTTTATTCATAGTTTGTTGATAGTTTGGTATATTCATCTAGAGATTCATTGATATTTTTTTCTTATGTAACATTTTCTTCCCTAAATAAAATTGTGTTGTCTGAAACTATGCATGCATAATTACTTCCAAATCTTCTACTACTTTGATTCCTTTCCATATTGCATAGTCCCTTTTCCTTTTAACTATTCTTTCCATAGCCTCTACCATTATGATTGAAAGGAAAGTAGAGATGGGATCTCCCTATCCTATACCATTAGATGCATTGAAGAATCCACATAAAGCTCCATTAACTAGGATTGAGTACCTTATTGATGAAATACAAAACTGAATCATCTCTAGCCAATTTATTTATTACTATCAAGAAAAAAGTCTATTTTACCTTGTCATATGCCTTACATCTAACTTAATCATCACCCCTTTAATTATGTATGTGATCATAGTATGTGTTGTCTCACTAGAGCTACTATTATTCTATCAATAATCTCCTTGATAGGCATGTTGGGACCTCCAAAATTTGGCAAAATTTGAGGGCCAATGTTGAAAAATCACTTGAGACACTTAGAAAGACTTTTGCAAAATCAGTCTAAGTAGCCCACTTTGAGGGTTAGTATCTTCATACCCTTTTATTTTCATGAGAAACTAGATGGGGATATTGTTAACCTCTTAGATCACAGATGACTCATGTCCATTTTTAGATTACCAGGATCAGGTTTGATGAATTTTCGAAGTTCATGTTTTGGGGTCCTGAGGTAGATTTGTTGATTGCACACTGTTAAAATTTTCTAAGTAGCCAATTTCATAGAGTTGCATTTTGTTACTAGTCGATAGTCATGTCAAAATAATCATTCCCAACAATTTTTTACATATCACTGATCCCCCATATCAGTTTTCAGAGCCCCATGAATCTATTTTCTATTTTTCCTAAGTCAATTTTGTATGCGATTTGTTCAAATTTGCAAATTGAATAGTGTCAAATCTACTAAAGTAGCCTTGCATATTAATTTTTATTTCATGGCCTATTAAAATGCATGCCAAAGTCAGTATTCCCCATGATTCTCTATATATTCATATACCATTTCACCAGGTTGTAGCACCCTAGCACTTTATTTGATATTTTTCCAAAGCCAAATCTAAACGGATTTTGTAAGGGTCAAAAATCACCAATTCCAAAAAGGTTAAAAAAGGGCAAGTTTGGATATTAAAATTGTGCACATATGATGGAATTGAGAAAAACCCCTTTGCACATGTGCCCACCATATCCAGATGAAGTGATTCCCCATTGGTTGCCCCTAAAACTGAGGTTTAGTATTTTTTCAAATTAGTGTTTGGATAGGGTTTGGAAGATACAGTTTTAGAATGTGCTTGAGTAGGAAGCTTCAAGTGTTAAAATTGGTCAGCTCAAGAATCATCATGAATATCTATTTGGCATTTTGGATTCCCTATATAACATTCAAATTGTCTGCTAGTTTCTAAGGCCCAAAGAGATGATTTGATCAGTTTCAAAAGAAGTTCCAGATGCTACTTGAGTGGTTTGGTTGTAGTGTAGAGACTCCAAACATAAAATTTAAATAATGATACACTCAAATTTTCAAATCCAAAATATGTCCAATTAAGCTTTCAGAGCATTTTTAAGGGTCATTTGTTGAAGAGCAATTTTTTTTTTAGCCAGGCCCACCATGGACCTGGCTAAGGTTGTGGCCCAACAAGATCAATTAATGCTTATTTTAAGAAGTATATATTATTTAAGTTATTTTTAATTAAATAATATTACATCCAAATTTATTTAGATGGTGAAAGTAAATCAGGATATTTAAACCATTTGATTTGTTGAGGAAATTTGGTTATGCGAAAGGGGAATTTGACTAAATCATATTAGAATGATTTAGGTGCTCGTGCATAATAAGAATGTTTATATTATGCCGGTGATTATTTAAATTCTCTTACTATTGCCTTGTTGTTTCTGACATATATTATCTTAATGGTGTTGGGGGGGCGCACAAAGGGCTTGCAAATTAAAGGTTTTCATCATATTTATGAGCTCCCCACTCCCCAACATGGAAATGGGAGAGAGATTGAGGACAATGTAGGATAGAGAGGGATGAGATGGGTTTCCCCTCTACCCCACAATAACATTAATGTAGACAAAAGTGTAATGCATGTTGAATATCCAGTCAACTAAGAGGGGGTAGGGGGTGAATCAGTTGCCAACTTAAATAATTTCTTCAATGCTTTCAAACATTCAAAAGAACCAAAAAAATTTAATTAAAGTAGATATAATCATGAAGAACACATACATACAACACATCACACAATGAACACCAGATATGACGTGGAAACCCAAAAAGGGAAAAACCACGGAGAATGCTAGTTCTCAATATAAAACATCGGTTAAGGTGATTTATACAAAGGGTGGCTCACTACTAGAATGATCACTACAGAAGGGCTCATTGCCCAAAAAAAGGCTCGCTGTTGAAGAAAGAAAGAAAGAAAGAAAGGTAATCCACCACTGTAACACAATCTACAAAACCAGACCACTTCTGGTGCCTCAACATCAACACACATTGCACATCGTCAATAATAAATTCCCTCCTTTTTAATCTTGCATATCTTCAATAACAATGCTACACATTTTTCATACTAATGCAATCAAATCATCCTCATATATAAACATTGTCCTCAGCAAGCATAATCTTCTAATTTAGGCAGGACAAAGATCTAAACTAGGTCAATACTAAACATTTCGGTTGTGGGAAGGAATGAGAATTAGACAAAATGTTACATCCATTACAAATTATGGACCCAAACTATGATTCATACTCTACACCAATGTCGCTACTCATCCTCAAATTCCGAACTTAATTTGGACCCCAAAATCATTGCCCAATACAACAAAAATAGAAATGGAACCAAGATATACATGAATACAATTGAGAAACACCATATCCAATAAATAAGAATATATGGATCACCATTAACTTAATCAATCCATGCTGAATATAAACTGAGGCACACCATCTAGAGCACCAAAGATTTTGGGAACACTTCCGGATCACCAACACTGAAACTATGTGCTGAAATTAATGAAAACCATTATGTTGGAATCATGACAACCAATCATACTCATCAACAACATCGCATTTGCAACAATCTCCCACTTTGTCATTCATGGCAACATCCATCTACACCAAACAACAAAACTCTGCACAACTCTGCAACTCTACATCTCAACTCTACAACGCTTTGAATCTCTCCCCATTTGACATTGAGGACAAAGGTAGGAATAACTCCCCCTATGAAACTCACTCTTTCTCCTCCTAAGAGGAAGCACCCAAGCATTAGTCTAGATAATAATGTGCAAGTTGTTCACTGGACCAATGCACTTCCAAATGTACATTACTTCAAACTAGGAAAGTATAATACCTCTAACTTTTGCCAAAGATACTCAAAAGTATCCTTACACAACACCTTTGTGAAGATATATGCAATCTTCTCTTTTGTAGGTACACACTCAAGCTTTACTTCATTATCCAATACCTTTTCCCTCAAGAAGTGATACTAAATAAATATATGCTTTGTTCTAGAATGTTGTACCTAATTCTTAGAAATGTTTATTGCACTAGTGTTATCACACATAATAGAGATGGGTTCATTGAATGTTACACCAATATTCCTCAAAGTCTGCTTCATCCATAGAGTCTATGTGCAACATGAAGATGCTGCAATATATTCTGCTTCATCTGTAGATAAAGAGAGAAACCTATTTATTACTTGACCAAGCAACTAACTAGGAGCCAAGAAAGAATGCTCCACCACTTGTACTTTTCCTGTCATCAACACGTCTAGACCAATCTACATCAGTATAAGTTGTCAAAGTGAAATCTGAATATCAGGGATACCACAAGCCAAAATATTTTGTTGCTTTTAGATATTTGAAAATTCTTTTTACTACCACAAAATGTGATTCATTTGGTTCTTGCTGAAATCTAGCCACCAAACAAACTAGATACATGATATGATGGTTTGGTAGCAGTCAAATATAGCGTTGCCTCAATCATTGATCAATACTGACTTGCATCAACCTTAGGGGACATCATCTTTTTTCAACTTGCATCCAGTGGTCATAGGTGTACACACAGGTTTGGAGTTATCCAACCCAAACTTCTTCAACAATTCCTTAATATATTTAGACTGAGAAATGAAAATATTTATCATTCTGGTTTACTTGCAAATCAATAAAAAAATTTAAATCACCAATCATGGACATCTCAAATTCCTTCTACATCGCATTAGCAAAGTTTATGCACATGCCTTAATTCCCTCCAAATATTATTTCATCAACATACACTACAATAATTGGGTGAACTCACAATACTGGTTCCCACTTTTTGACCAACTTTGACACTTAGATGAACATTTTGAAAAAATCCTTCACTTTCTGACACCTATAACTTTTAAACCATTAATAATTTGAAGATGATGTAAACTAGTGATTTGTAACATCTTGTTTGTAGATTCTAAATATATCATTTTTGAATTTTTTTGAATAAAATTTAATTGATTTTTCAATCTCCCTCGAAAAGTAGTTTTTTACAAAATCAACATTTTTTAAGAGTGATGTGCATCCTGAAATGCATAACTTTTTTTCTATAAATGATAAAAACTAAATTCTTTTGAATTTTAGTTTGTAACATCAATACCCAAGGCATGCAGTTGGTTTGATAGTGATGTGTTGATTTTTTTTCATTTTATTTAGTTTTGAAGTCCGACTAATTGTAAATTAGATATAGATGTACGTTTGAACACATAACTTGTTCTATATATATATCAAAATTCAATTTTATTTTTTTTGTTAAAAAGAAGACATCAATACCTAGGGCATGGATATTTTTTAGAATTTTTTTGAATTAGTTTACTATGTTCCCCAATGCATTGAACAAAGAAGTTCATGTTCGATGAAAAACCTACATTCATAAGAAAGAAAACAAAAATATATTAATGAAATTAAATATATTAAAAATCATACTATTTGGAAAGATTATAATAAGGACTAAATACTTAATAAAACAAAACTTATAAATGAATTCATTTGACCCCCCAAAAGCTGATGTAAAATTGGTTTTTTATCAGTATTTGATAGATGCAAAGGAGACTCCATTGCAAGTATGATTTAGAAGTAGAGAGGTTCTATCCTAGAAATTTTGATCTAAGAATCTTTGATCTAACTCTCTTCAATTAATTAATTCAAATAGGACCTCTTCAAGCTTAAATCATTATATTTTCTAAAAAATGTATGATTTCAGCAAAAATCAGGATGTACCAAAAAGTGAGAACCAGTATTGTGAGTTCAACCAATTAATATTTTACCTAAATCAGTTTTAAAGTATAAATTGTTACCTGTTAATCCCTTCTGAAAACCTTGATCAATCAAATACTTACCTAGCCTTTCATACCAAGCTCTCAGAGATTGTTTCAATCCATACAGGGCCTTCTTCAACCTACAAACAATGTTCAGATCATCATTCAACTTAAATCCTTCTAGTTGTTCAATGCAAACTTCTTTCATCTCTCCATCCAAAAATGATGATTTCACATCCATCTAATAAACCTTGAAATCCTTAAAAGTTGCAAAGGCAAGAAACATCCTGATTGCCTCCATCCGAGCAATCGAGGCATATGTCTCCTCAAAATCAATATCTTCAATCTCTATATAGCTATTTCAAACCAACCTTTCTTTATTTCTCACAACCTTTCCATCTTCATCCAACTTGTTCCGGAATACCCATTTTGTTCCAATCACATTCTTATCTTCTAGTTTGTGAACTAATTCCCATGTCTAATTCTTCTCAATCTGATCCAACTCTTCTTTCATTACCTTTATCCAATTATGATCATTGCAAGATTCTTATACTTTTTTTAGTTCCATCTCTAAAAGTAAACATAACAATATTTGTTCTTGAGCTACTTTGCTTCTTGTGATGATTCCTTTGTTCTTATACTTGATGAATGATTCTTTTGAATATATCGCAGGGTCTTAGATGTAGATGCTAGAGCTTCCCGAGCTTCCTTTTCTTATTCTACTTCTCTAATTTTATCTTCCCTTTTTTTGTCATTTGTTTCATCAGACTCACATCCTCCCACTTTATCAAACTCTTTCGAAGTATCTTCATCAAACATCACATTTGCACTTTCTACAATCTCGTTTAGCCTTTTATTGAAACATTGATGTGCCTTTCTCCTTGTAGAATATCTTAGTAATATGCCTTCATCTGCTCTGTTATCAAACTTTCCAATATTATCTTCATCTCTCTAGATATAGCCCTTTCTTCCAAATACCTTAAAATATTTCACTGTCACAGTTCTACCATGCCATAGTTCATATGATGCCTTTCCATGTCTTTTTCATTATAGATTTTTTTTAAGAGTGTAGACTGTAATGTGAATTGCTTCTCTCCAATAGACTTTTGGGAGTTTTGGTCCTTTGATCATTGTTTTGGCTAGCTCTTGAATTGTTTGGTTCATTCTTAACACTACACTATTTTGTTGAGGGGTCCTAGGAGAAAACAACTATCTTCTAATACCATGTTTCTCACAAAAGTTGTTAAACTGATTAGAAGTAAATTCTCCTCCTCTGTCAGACCTCAAACACTTAATCTTTCTATCAATTTCATTTTCTACTTTAGCCTTGAATATCTTGAATTTTTCTAATGCTTCTAACTTATTTCTTAGAAATGCAACACATGATATTCTAGAATAATCATCAATAAACAACATGAAATACTTCTCACCTTGTATACTCCTTGTTCTAGTAGGACCACATAGGTTTATGTGAATGAAATCCAACAATCTGGTGGACGAATGCTCCTTTCCTCTATATGTTCCTCTCATCTGCTTCTCAACTTGACATTCTCTGCAAATGTTGTTATCTAGTTTGGTTAGCCTTAACAAATCTCTCCGGACACTTGATGAGATAATCTTCACCAAGTTGTCAATATTCATATGAAAAATCCTCTGGTGCCAAAGCCAATGGTTATTGATCTGAGATAACAAACAATACTTTGTATCTTCTTGTAGCAGATACATGTTTCCACGTGTCCTTTTCCCTGCTATTATAACAATTTTGAATCCCTTTTGGATCTCATGGCAATCATCCTAGAAAACAACATTGTACAACCATTTTCGCACAGTTGTCCAATGCTCAAAAGATTATGATGCAAACCCTTCACATAGTAAACATTGTCAATATTATGTTTTCCATCAAAAGAAATAGAACCAACTCCCACAATATGTGTTGTCTGATCATCTCCAAACCTAACAAAACCTACATCATAATTTTCAAGTTTGAAAAATTACTTTTATCACCAGTCATATGATTTGAACATCCCCTATCAATGAGCCATTCATTTCTATTTATCGTAACGTGTAAAATAATAGCAACAGTCTTAGGAATATCAATTTTAGGTACATCTCTTGCTACCAAAAATAAACAATCACTATCCTCATAATCTAATTCATCATCTAAAATATCGACATCATCTTTGACATAATAGGCTCTCTTATTAAATTCTCCTTTACCTTCTTTAGACTTTTGTCTTCAACATTTTTCTGGGCACCTAGTAGCAATATGACAAATCTTTCCACATCCAAAGCATTTAAGGGGTAACATACCTTTGTATTTGTTGGTGCCTTTCTGTAATTTCCTCACAAAGTTTGTTTCCATCTCATCTGTACTTTCATCTTTTGGATCTTCCTTAGAGGCTTTAAAGGCAGATTCAAATTTAGCTTTGTCTTTTCCATACTTCCTTATCTCAAATGGTGATAGAGTACCATAAAGCTGCTCTCTAGTAAAATTCTTCAGATCATAGGTTTCTTCAATAGCTGAGATCTTGTCACTGTAGCTTTCTGGTAGGGAATCAATATTTTCTCAACTATGTCTTCATCTGCCAAGGTGTCGACAAGTTCCCTGATTTCATTTACTTCTTTATGAACCTTTTGAAAATAGCTAGTTATATCTTCTCCTTATTCCATTTTCAATTTCTCATATCTACACTTAACTGTTAGCTTCTTTGATAGTTTAACTCTGTCATTTCCTTCATAGATATCTCTCAACTTTTCCCAAACCTCATAAGTAGTATTCAACGAAATAACCTTTGTCAATCCAGTCTTTGATAAAGCACTGAAAATAACATACCTTGCCTTTTTATTCTCTTCATAAGCTTGAATCTCATCCGAAGTGGTAAGACCATTTGCTAGTTGAACATACTTAGTTTCCACTACTTTCCAAGAATTGTATCCCAAATAGATCAAGTAGCCTCTCATCTTCACTTTCTAGAAACTATAGTCGGATCCTTCAAAGATAGGAATAGTCAATTTATGTGCCATCGGATCAAGATCTACCTCACCTCAAGTGGTTAAGCTCTTCTCCAAAGAACCAATGCTCTAATACCAATTGTTGAATATTTGGGAAACTGAGAGGGGGGGGTGGAATTAGTTGACAACTTAAATAAGTTTTTCAATGCTTTTAGACATCCGAAATAACCAAA
This sequence comes from Cryptomeria japonica, assembly GCF_030272615.1. Lineage (NCBI taxonomy): Eukaryota > Viridiplantae > Streptophyta > Pinopsida > Cupressales > Cupressaceae > Cryptomeria > Cryptomeria japonica. The sequence continues at coordinate 231,724,934 of NC_081405.1, forward strand.
AAAATTAATTAAAGTAGATATAATCATGAAAAACACATACACACAGCACATCACACAATGAACACCAGATTTGACGTGGAAAACCCAAGAAGGGAAAAAACATGAAGAATGTTAGTTCTCAATATAAAACACCAGTTAAGGTGATGTTTACAAAGGGTGGCTCACTGCCAGAATTCTCATTGCAAGAGGGCTCACAACTCAGAAAAAGGCACAATGTTGAAGAAAGAAAGAAAGAAAGGAAGGTAATCCACCAATCTAAAACAATGTACAAAACCAGATTGCTTTCAGTGCCTCAACACCAACATACTTCGAACATCATCAATAATAAGATCCTTCCTTTTCAATCTCACATATCTTCAATAAAAATGCTACACTTTTTTCATACTAACACAATCAGATCATTCTTATGTATATACACTATCTTTGGGAAGCATAATCTTCTAAGTTGACCAAGACAGAGATCTAAAATAAGTCAACACTAAAAATTCCGATGGAGGGAAGGAATGAGAAGTAAACCATACAACAACACACATCATAAGTCAAATCAACATGTTAAATCCATTATAAATTTTGGACCCAAACCATGAAGTCATATGCTACACCAATGAGCTACTACTTATTTCTCGAATTCCAGACTTAATTTAGACCCCAAAAATCATTGCCCAATAAAACAAAAATAGGAATGGAACCAAGATATACATGAATACAATCGATCAACACCATATCCGATAAACAAAGATATCAAAATCACCATTAACTTAATCAATCCATGTTGAATATCAACTAAGACACACCATCTGAATAACCAAGCATTCCAAGAACACATCTTCCAGATCACCAACACTAAAATCATGTGCTGACATTAATGAAAACCATTATGTTGACATCAATGGAAACCAATCATAGTCATCAACAACATCACATTTGCAACAATGTGAGAGGACAGGGTCAAACTAAAAGATTCCCACTATCCCATAGGGGAACTTAGGACAAGGAAAAAAATATGTGGGCGACAAGAAGGACTTTTACTCATCATGTTTTTAATAAAATTTCAATTAGTCCCAACCTTGATTTAGGTTTGCTTTCAATTTTTCATTGTTCACATCATAATACTTAAGGGATTTAAATTAGTCTTGATTGTTTTCTTTGGGGTAGATATTGATTATTATCTATAGATGTCCAAAATTAATTAAATTAATATTTAATTAATTTATTGCCTCTCACATTGTTAATTCCATTAATTAAGTTATCCTTTATTTTTCTAAAATCCAATTAAGTTATATTTAATTAATTATATCCCTCATGTCCATATAATTAATTTATCAATTGATTATATAAATCCCCATTCTTTTTAAATCAATTTAATTCCCAACCTTAGCCAATATCTTCAATATTATTCTCTAATAATGATTAATTAATTAATTATTTATTGACATGATTCTTACAAATCACCCTCTTAATCCCTATCACTTATCATATTTAATTCTAGCCTAATCATGATCGATATTTTCGTTAATTTTATTTTCCTCCACTCATTCTCTCTCCTCATGTCCCATCCTCCTAACTTGCCCACTTGCACTCTAATCCCTCATTAACCTACCTAATCACTTCTCCTAATAATTTTCCCATCCCTACTCACCTTGATTAATCATGGTTCAACTCCTTTCCATAAATGGATTTCCCATCTCATCCTCCAACCATAAATGCCATCCACTTTTAGTCCATTCAAGTAATGTCAAATCCCTTGAATCTCTTGATGCCCCCTCTTCCCAAGGAATTTTTAATTCCTTCATCCTTTATTCTCCCCATACTCCCTCTTTCTTGGGAATTTTTTGTTCCTCTTGTCCTCTCCCAAGGAATTTTAAATTGCTTTCCTCTCTTCCCAAGGTACTTTGGGAAGTCTTCCCCATGTATTTGAGAAGTGTGGAGACAAGAAATGCCTTTTTGGAAAATCTCTTAGATCTCCCACTTGTCCTCTAAAATCCTCTCCCACTCCCTTTCAATCATAGCCCTCCATTTCTTAAATCTTGGCCATCCATTTTAGGCCCCTCCAATCTATCAATTGGAGTCCCCTCCATTCACAATCATATCCATCTCATTCATATTGTCATGTTGTTCTTTTGAATCCAAGAATCATCCATAGCATCCATACCATGCCCAAATATTGACACCCATAGTCCCTCATCTATCACATTATATGAATCTCATCACTTGTTGTGTAGTGGAGATCAATCCACATCCCTCATCCTAAGGAGGAAATCAAGTGGAGAATACAGGGTGCATTTCCACTTCCCACTCAATTGGAGGAGGTGAGAACAAGGTATAATAGATTCAATGTTTTTTTTAAAAATTCTTTTGTTGTATTTCATGTTTTAATATATGCAATTAATCCTTTCCCCCTTTTTCTCTCTTCATTATCAATTTTGTAGGCCCCTTGTAAAACAATCATATATGCCACTTATTTATTCCAACACAGACTATACTTGGCTAGAAATCCCAATTGTCAAAGTTGCATGAAGAATGCGAAGAACATTTGGAATTATCATTTTTTGTACACTATGATAGAAGATTAAAGTAAACTCATAATATTTTATGTGTGAATTATTTTAGGTGCTTCTCTTAAGGGTTGATTTGGTGATCGCAGCTTCCAGAATGGTTACGAGACAATGACCTTCAAAGTCTACTCTACATCAAATTTGGAATAAACGGTCACAAAGAACCCGGCGGCGAAGTCATACAATTGTATTATATTCGATATTCTACGCGTTAAACTTGGCTTAAATTCCATGGGATTTCTTCGCTTTTGAGTAAGAAGATTATCTGGGCGAAAGAGAGCACCCAAAGCAAACATAATTTAGTTTTCTTTTCATTTCTTGTTTCTCATATATGTGCTTCGCTTGCAAGATTTCGTACCGTTTGTTCACCGCTACAAAATTGCTGAACTACTGTCACTGTGTTTGTGTTAATTTAGTTTAAATATCGAATACAATCAAGATTGACGGAATTGTAGGCAGAATTGTGATCAGTGCATAGCATATTGTAGAATATCTATGTGCCTCCGACAACATGACCAGAGGCGCTCTTAGAATGCACCCGACTTTTAGAAACCCTGTTATTACAAACACATTAGATAGCAATAATTTAGAAGATATGGAAGAAATGTTAGCCGCAGCAGAGATATTGATTTCCAAATGGGACACAAATAAAAGCAGCAAAATGCTCTTTCAGAGCAACGCAGAAGAAGTCCGTATGTACATGGACTCTGTCCAAAATCTTCAACGGCTCATGGAACATTTGTCCGCCGGCGGAACCAACGCTGCCCAACTCGTCCGTGCGCAGCGGCTGATGAAAATGTCGATGGCCCGTCTGCAGAACGAGTTTCACAAAATTCTGTTATCTAACGGCGAACCCATCGATCCAGATCGGGAGTCATCGGCCCGACCGTCCTCCAGTTCGAGCACAGAGGACAGCATAACATGCTCTGACGGTGACGACGACGGCAGCAGCCAATTCAGCTCCATCTGTTCGTCATCAGACAGAACATACGAATTCGACACGGTTCCGTTGGACGCCATGGCGGATCTACGGAATATAGCGCAGCGCATGGCGAAGAGTGGATACACGAGGGAATGCGTTCGAGTCTTCACTCTCACGAGAAAGTCCGTGGTGGAAGAGAGTTTATACAATCTGGGCGTGGAGAAGGTGAGGTTGAACGATGTTCGAAAAATGGAGTGGACAGTCCTGGATGACAAGATCAAGAAATGGATATACGCTGCAAAAATCAGTATCCGAATTCTGTTTGCCCGAGAGAAACGGCTGTGCGTCGATGTGTTTGGGGGAATTGACAAGATGAGAGATTCTTGTTTTGCTGAAATCAGCAAGGAGCCCGCAGAAAGGCTTCTTGCCTTTGCAGAGGCCGTGGCCGTTACCAGCCGGGCGCCCGAAAGAATGTTTAGCACTCACCGATCTTATGCCTGAAATAGAAGACATATTTTCTCAAGAAGCTTGCTTTAGCGTGCACGAGCAGGCTGAAAGGAACTTGGTGCAACTCGGCGAGGCGGCCCGGGGAATTTTGATGGAATTTGAGAAGGCAGTTGAGAAGGAGAAATCTAAGGTTCCCATTGCGGGCGGCAGTATTCATCCTCTCACCAGATACGTTATGAATTATCTCACTTTTCTCTCCGATTACAAGGAATCTTTGGTAAACATAATCACAGATGCGCCACGGGAGCTACCGAAAGTCCTCCCCGACAATGAGCTCACTGATTCCTCTGCCCCGCTGTCTGTCCACCTCGGATGGACCGTCTTCACCCTGCTGTGCAAGATCAACAAAAAATCTGATCTGTACAAAGACGTGGCCCTGTCGTATCTCTTTCTCATGAACAACCTTCACTACATAGTACAAAAAGTGAATGGATCTGAGATTAAATACATTCTGGGGGATGGATGGGTGAGAAAACAGTGGAATAAAGTGAGACAGTACGCGGTGAAATATGAGAGAGCTGCGTGGATGAAAGTGTTGTCTTGTGTAACAGACGAAGAAGTTCCTTCGAATGGCGGAGTTTTGAAAGAGAGATTAAAGGAGTTCAATTCAGCAATGGAAGAGGTGAAGAGAAGGCATGGTGAATGGGTGGTTCCTGACGTCAACCTGCGAGAGAAATTAAGAGTTTCAATTACTGAGAAATTGATTCCGTCATACGATTCCTTTCTTAGCAGAATCAGAAGCCGGTTTGAAAGTGATATGTGCAAGATTTTGTGTTGGACGTGTTTAAGGGCAGGCCCTTATCAGTTGACTGATTTATTTATTCACATTCGCTTCCGTTTTTTGTAATATTATGTTAAAATAAATTTGACAAGGAACTGTGACTTCTGACGTGAACGGAAAGCTTACATTTAAACAATTGAATTTCAAATCAAATCAAAGTGGAGGTTACGTCAGATTAATCACCTTTGAATTCTACGCCACCGATCCCCCCTTCCCCGAGCCGGCAAGCAATAATAATAACAAATAAACAGAGAAAGATGGTTTCTAATAATCACTTAATTATTTGTGGATTAAAATAACATTTTATAAGAAAAAGTATTTATAATCTAGATTGATTCTAGTATTTAATAAATTTTGTTTTAGCGAATTTATTATTAAAATTATCAATTGTTCAATCTAGTGTAAGATTAAATTTTAAAAGGTTAAATTGAAAGGACATTATAAAAGTTAAATAAGATATGATTCTTAAATGTATATCTATATTTCACAACAAAACATATTCTATACTTTCACCATATTCATAATCATTTATGAAGAAAAAAATTTAAATATTTTTTGTAATCAATACATAGTAAAAGCATTAATATCTCCAATCTATTGAAATAGAGTAAATTTTTTTCTTAATAGAAAATATGAAATATAAAATTATGTTTTAATGTAGAAATATAATAGTCATATAACACAACCACTTTTTCATGAGAAGGAAAAATAAATATATTAAATGCATACTAAATAACTAAAAGATAAATCCATCCTAAACATCTACACAATTATTGACATAGATTTAAAATATTTTCTCCTTTTTCTCTAATATATTCTCATTTTATATATAAATATAATGCATACGCCTTTAATCGCCCTTTTTCTTTACTCTTATATAATCACAAAGAAAAACTATAATTCAAAAGGCACATAGACAGTTCTTATATCAACATTGAAAAGTGTTGGATACATGACAAACAAAAATATATTCTAAGAATGACAATCACATGGATGTCTCAGGTTTAGTTCCATTACATTAATTACATGCATGTATATATTTGTAGAAACATTATCACATGCATGTAGATTCACTTTTGTTTTTTTTCACAATCATATGCATCTCCATTCGAGCTTGTTTGGATATTTCATTTTCTTTTAAAATTTTGAGCGTTTTCAATGGCCACATACTTTAACAATGATTTCTTGTTGAAGCCATGCATATTATAAAATATTGTATATTTCTATTGATTATTTCAACATTAGTATGAAATATTATTGAAATGGACCAAGATTGTTGGGTTCAATGACAAATCTTATAAAATTTAATATTTTTTTTCTTTTTATCATTTATTCTTATCGTTAGGTTTTTGGAGAACATTTTAAATTTGTTGAGGTGAGTGATTATTTTTTAAGTTCTCCATTCTTGTCTCCACACATAGAAATTTGCCGATTATGCGATGGTTGAGGGTACTCATTTTAAAAGTTGCTAGTTTCTTCTTTGCCTCTTCACATCTTGTGAATCTAGTGGATGTTTTCAATAATGTATATTGCTTAACCATTATTAGTTTGTCCTCCCTTCATCTCTAGAGTTGTGATACTTTGTCACTACATAATACAGAATTTTGATAGTAAGAAAAAAAGAAATATAAATATTGGACTTAAATCAAAAGTGTTTCATATAGGAGGGTAGAGAAATAAAGGTGTGTTGGTCACCTATTAGTCAAAGGAGATGAATAGAAAAGGAAGAGGGAATCCATGTTTGTTAGTAGAGGGAAGCGAGGGCCATAATAAGGAAATACTAGAATATATTGACATGAATGGAGAGGACATATTTTATCATATAGATTTTAACAGGGAGGGGAATGCTAAAGGATAAAATAATGCACTAGAAGTAGAAAAGAATAAGGAACTAGTTGAAACCTAATGAAGCAATGATAGCATTGAGGATTGCCAACATATGTTTATGATCTTGGTTTTTCTAAAATATGAATACCTTATTAAATAAAACTATACAAATGGGATAAAATAAATTAGGAAAACAAGTGTTGGGAAATTTAAACTTCCAGTAGAGAAGACAATGTTATGGTATGAAAGACTTGGCCATATTGGTGAGAAGATTCTCTAAACCTTAATATCTAAGAGTCTTGTAGAAGGCCTTGAATATTGCAATATCAAGTTAGACTTCTATGAACATTGTATCTTTGGTAAACAAAACCGTGTGCAATTTTATAAAAGTTCTCATAAGTCTTCGTGGCACTTGTTGGATTATATTCATGCAGATTTATTTGGTCCTGCAAATTTTCCTTCGTTATCAAAATCTATATAGTTTGTACCTTTTATAGATGATTACAATAGAAGGAAATTTTTTTATTTCCTCAAAGATTAAGGCTAAAATCTTCAGTCAATTTAAGGAGTTTAATCCTTGGTTGAAAATTATAGTGATAGGAAGATTAAATGTTTCAGAACTAAAAACAATACTAAGTTTTGTTATACAAAGTTTGATAAGTTTTGTAGAGAGTATGGGATTGAAAGATATAAGACAACTCCATACACTCCTCAACAGAATGGAGTTGCGAATGAACAGGACGTTGATGGAGAGGGCTAGGAGTATGTTGAGTGGTGTTGGCCTTAGATAGAAGTTTTGGGTTGAATTTGTTGCCACAACATTTTATTTGATCAATAGATCTCCTACATCAGCTCTTGTTGATAAGACACCCATGGAGGCATGGTTTGGTAAAAATCCTTCATTAAGGCATCTTAGAGTATTTAGTTACAAAGCATATGCACATGTGCCAAGTGAGAAGAGGTCTAAGTTGGAAAGGAAAGCAGTTAAATGTATTTTCATTTGATATGGTGTCGGTGTGAAAGGGTACAAGCTTTGGGATCGAGTGACCCAAAAGGTTCTCTATAGAAAAAGTGTAATTTTTAAAGAGATGAAACCTTCCACTGTATTATTGCAACCAGAGAAAAAGGAGGAAAAGAAGGAGGTTGTTCAAGTTCCACTTACTCCAGGAAGAAATTAACTACATACTCCTAGTGGACCTAATGATGAGGAGAGCTCTAGCAGTTCTTAGCATTTTGAAGATGATGAAGAACCTCAACCTCAACTATTGAGGAGGTTTGTACGCGTGATAGGCGATGACTGGATAGATTTGGTTATTCACCATAAAGGTTTAATTATTCATTGTTGGATTCAAATTGTGTTTTTGCCTTGATTTCTAACACTAACAAGCCTAGGACTATTAGAGAGGCTATGGGTATGGATGATGGAGATTCCTAAAAAAAGACATGGATGAAGAGATGGCTTCTTTGAACAAAAATGATACTTGGGATCTGGTACCTTTGCCTGATAGATGTAAACCTATTGGTTGTAAATGGGTGTTCAAGAAGAAGTTGTTTCTTGATGGCAGTGTTGAAAAGCATAAGGCATGGTTATTTACGAAGGGCTATTCACAAAAGGAGGGAATTGACTTTGGTGAGATTTTCCCTTCTGTAGTGAAGCTGACATCCTCTCATTTTATTTTATCACTTGTAGCAGCGTATGGTTTGGAAATTGAGAAAATGGATGCGAAGACAACATTCCTTCATGGTGAATTGGAGGAACAAATTTATATGTCACAGCCTAAGCATTTCATGGTTGAAGGTATAAAATATCTAGTATGCAAGCTAAATAAATCTCTTTATGGTTTGAAACAATCTCGTAGGATGTGGTAACAAAAGTTTGACACCTATGTGTTGATTTTGAGATTTCAGAGATCGAAATATGACCATTGTGTGTACTTCAATACTAGTTGAAAATAGTTGCATTCTCATTATTGCATTGTATGCAGATGATATGTTGTTTTTTGGGAACAGTAATATGATTTCAGATTTGAAGTTTCACTTGTCAACATAGTTTTATATGAAAGATTTAGTTGTAGCGATGTATATCTTGGGGATGATGATCAGAAGAGATAGGGCTAGTAGAAATCTTTGGTTAAGCCAGAGAAAGTATGTGAACTCGGTGTTGGAGAGATTCAAAATTTCAACTAGCAAATCATTAGTAGTTCCTATTTTTCAACGAACAAAGTTATCAGTTGAGGATTGTCCAAAATCTCCAAATGAGATAAAGGACATGACCAGAGTATCGTACACAAGTGTTGTAGGCAATTTAATGTATGCCATGGTTTGTACTAGGCCAGACATTTCCCATGTAGTGGGAGTCTTGAGTTAGTTTATGGATAATACTGGACAAGTACATTGGATGAAGTGAAGAGAGTGTTCAAATATTTTCACAGTACTTGTGAGTATTCCCTATGTTTTCATGGTTATCCTAGTGGACCTCAATGTTTAGTTTTTATTCATAGATTTGTTGATTCAGATAGGGCATGTGACATTAACAGTAGGAGATCCACTTGTGGATATGTTTCTATGATGTTCGGTGGTGCTATCAATTGGATGAGTAAGCAACAAGTTGTAGTCATTTAGTCCACAACAGAAGTAGAGTACATGGAAACTACTCATGCTTGTAAGGAATCCACTTGGATTAAAAGGCTATGTTTTGATATTGGTTTTGATGCAAAACAAATTATAATTAGTTGTGACAGTCAAAGTGCCATTAGCTTAGCTAAGAATCCTACTTTCCATGCTAGAACAAAGCATATTGATGTACAATTTCATTTTGTTCGTGATATGGTAGAAGATAGAAAGGTGAAGTAAGAGAAGGATGATACTTTGGTGAAGTTGTAGATACATTGACAAAGCCACTGAACATTGAGATGTTCAAATGGTGTACTAGTTCGATGGGCCCTAGGGCATAAACAGTTGATGTTGTAGACTCTTAACAGGTCTTTGACAAGTGGGAGAATGTTGGGATAAGGTGTCTCAACCTTCGAGTCATAACATTGGTTATTTAATAATTGATTTATTCTAATATGTTAATTTCCTAAATTGCTATTCACTTTGTGGGTCCTGTTTGTGAGGTGGCATCCTACATGGCAGTGATGAGATGGCACAATCCTTTTTAGGAAATTGGTGTCCACTTGGAATATTCCACATTTTGGGAAGGTGTTGTCATATATTTCTAGTTTGAAGTAGAAATTGATTTGGAAATTTATTATGTTGACTAAAGAGTCTTGGCTTGTGTTTTCTATTATGGATTGGAGTTGTATTTGAGGAGCTAAAATTTATGGTGGAGTTCCCTTTTGACAAGTGGTGTGAGGTAAGTAAAGTTCCTATTCTTGGTTATGGGAGTTGTTATGTTGAACATGCATTTCACTGGGCAAGATAACCATTTTGGATGAGATAGGTGTTAGTTCTTTGGAAGGTTGCTATGTGTAACATGTTATGATAATGTTAATTATATTATTTATGATATAACTTACCTCTTAGGCTTTGAAGTTGGTTTGGGAAATGATGGAAGCCTACTACTTTGTGTTGAGCTCTATAAATATGTGATGCCTTGACTTATTTTGTATGAGAGGTTGAATATTTTGAGAGACATCGTTATGTCGCTGGAATTACTCCTGGATCCTATAATAGCGTGACGACTCCTGAAGAGAATTAGCTTTGTGCATTGTATTGTAACAATTATTGTTGTTGATAATACAATTGAGTTTGGATTTTGGAGTGTGGGTTTTTTTGCCAAAGGGTTTTCTCGTATACATGATGTGTTATGTTTTTATTCTATTTTGAATATTTGTTAATCTTTAATTAGATGTGCATCTGAATCTATAATTGTTAAAGGGTTTAGAATTTTTTTGCATTCACTCTCCTGATAGTTCAATGTAGGAAGTTGTATTTTTCTACCTAGTTTCCTTTCAGAATTGATACTACCTCATCTAGAAAAATCAAGCCAAACTTTTGACAACATATTCCAGACATTTTATTTTTCCCAGATCCAAGTTAGTGGCTCCAAGGGACATCTATAGCTTACTATTTCTAGTAAATCACTTCAATAATTTACTATTTTACTATAATAATTAACAATCTAATCAATTCAACTCAGAAAGAGAAAATCCTTCTCCCAAAGAGGCTGAACCTTATCAAAATCTCAGTCCTTTCCTCAAAGAGGATTTAGGCTAGAAATATCACTTAAAAGTTGTTGTTCCTCTTGCCTTGATTTGATGTATTTATTCTGATTTTTTTATGGGTTCTAAATAGAGATTCGGTGCCCAAAATGGTTGTTGGGAGTTTAAGTGGTTCTTAGAATTGTGTCGCGACCCAACATGGTTCTAAGAGCCACTTCAAAACCCAAAACTAATAAAACAATTCTAAATCATTTTCAAAAAAATCCATTTTGTGAATTTATTGTTACAATGGTAGAGGTATTGTCAAGCTTGTACACAGACTTGCATGCACCATAGGGTCTCTCTTTTCATAAAGAAATGGAGAAAAAAGATTTGCAAAAAAAATTGATTGCTTATTCCTCTCCTCTTGAAGCTAATAAAAGTTTGTGTTAGAAATAAAGTCTATTGGTACAATGTCTGAGAATTTGTGACCAATCCAAAGAGACCAACATAGAATGTATCATAAATATTTGAAAAATAATTAAAAATCAATCATTATTGTTTCTAATTGGACACTGAGGCAATGATCACTATCAATGGAAAAATAATCTTTCTCAACTATAGAGACCAAGGTACTTTCATTATTTTTAAATATCGACAATTTGGTAAAATGCAAAGTGTCTCTTGTTTATCTTAACTTGCTTTCATCCCTCAAGTGATGGTGAACTTTCATTCTTCCTTTTTTGGTTCATGACACTTATGCTAGTCTTTTTTACCTCACTATCATCATAGTATTTCATACTACCTTGAAGACTACATTGTACTCCTCAGCAATGATTTGTTGTGTTTTCATGTCTTTCTTATTCACTATCAATGTTTATTCATTACATCAATTAAAATTTTTCAATGCTCTCCATTAAAGAGAATTAGGTCTACTATCTTTTCTTTATGTGGAGTATGTCAAGTTCTCATAAACATGTCACTTGCTGTGTCAATAATGTCTACCAACACTGTAACAAGGTTGTCTTTCTTTCTTTCTTCATTTGGCCCTATTAAATGCTCTTTTCTATGACCTTCTTTCAATACTTTAAGGCAATGCATAAGCCACTTCAAGGTTTATGACTGTGATAACATTTTTCATTAGTGAGGATTATGTTTTGAAAGGCTTAATAACTCTCATTAGTAATATTCATATATATAATTTTCATTTCAGCTATCAGATGACTCATTTTTCTTACAAATCATGCATTTCTAGGACTATCTTAATGCTTCTTTTAAACAGTCGTATGACTATTATTTTCTTCAGCTTTTGGACTAATGATAACCACCTTTGAATATCACACACTTTCTTATTGCCATGCTTGTTGTCCTTGAAAAGATTGTCATTGTCATATTCATGTACCTTGGATCCATATCAATTTAAGGTTTATATAGCCTTTCATTATGTAATTTGGAGGTTCAAACTTATCGATATATGTTTACGAAGCAAGCTAAAAAAAATTCAACTCGAGCATACTAGAAGTAGACAAATATTACTTAGTAACCCATTTAAGAATATTTGGTCAAATGGATTCTAGACAAAGAGTTATGTTTTTCAAATTTTTTATATTTGTATTTTACATTATCAAGAAGTCTTAAATAAATTTCACATGGATCAAGGGTGGTAACCTTGAACCTATTTTGTAGTATCAAGGAGGGTATATAATCTAGTTAAGCACTTAAACTCTATGAATAGTTTGAGATGATTTGTGATTTGACTAGAGAGTTGAAACTTTCTAAACCTTGGGATGAGAGTAGTCTCCAATTTGAGTAAGAGGTGAGTGAAATTATGAATATTTTAAAATAAAACTTTGGTCAAAGAGTCATATTTTTCCCTGCATGCAACTACTCAATTCACAAGTGTTGCTAGAACATAGATCTTCTAGATTGGTCATACTTACTTAGAAGATAGTCTAAAGTAGTACGGTTAGAATGAGATATGTGGCACACAAAATCAGTAGTTAGATGTCTCAACATAGGTACCCTTATGTATACCTTGTTGGATATTAGAGTTGTTAGGATATGTTGTTGTCATTGATATCAAGATATTCCTATGTTGCAGAGAATTGGTTTATTGTAGAGAGTTGTTTTGGTGATCTGTTGTAGATGTATTGATGCAATTTATTGGGATTTCAAATAATTATCTCTAGTTAATTCAGTATGAGTTTCATGATGCTATGTGGTTATTTGGCCAAGTTGTGTGGTCTGGTATGTGGATTGGTTTTTCAATGATCAGTACTACAGAAATACCATGACTCTGGTTGGTATTTGATTCATATTGCTCTGGAATGATGATATCTTGAGTTATGGATTTTGGAGAGTTTCTAAGACATTCATGTGTGTCCTCTAATTAGATGGTTCATGATTTGGAATTTTGCAAGCATATCTTTCAGTTTGTCAGTTGGTGTTCTTGAGCTTCGGTGATGGTGTTAATGATGAATCTTGTTTTCTAAGTTGTTGCGATGATTATAATGGAATTAACATTTCTTGTTGATGTTCTCTAGTCGTGTGTTATGCATTTTGGTGGTCCATGTTGATCATGGTGCATGTTATTTAAGATCTTATTGGTCTAGTGTTATTCTTCATGTTATGCAACATATTCAGTGGTGTAGCAGGTTACAGATGACCTTGGTGAATTATTTGGCAATGTTATGTGTTCAACGGTTTGATACCGTAATACGATGCTATTACACCCGCCTGATGACTTGTGGGCTACCATGGTATTAATGAAAATGATGATTTCTTTTAACAATGGGGGTTTTATAATTTAACTCCACAGATAATCCTTCTCTCATCGAAATACTGTATTCGGTCACTATGGCTGTTTCCTCACCGATACCTATCTGATATCCATTGGGTTTTTATGTCGAAGAAACTGCGGGCTTCGGTGACCTCCTTTATTTTTTCCACCAAAACACCTCTTCCATCAAAATCATCATGCCCTGTCGGTGAATGGATCTATTGTCTCACCAAAGCCTTTCTTTATCCTCCCTTATCATCTTCCACTGATAAAGTCACATTGGTGAAACCATGTGTATCGGAGGCATGCCTTTTAGCCTCTTTGAAACCTATTTCCTCATCGATATATTTTATTGATGTAGCCTCCATTTGTCTGATCGACATTATTCTTTAGATGAGAACATTCCTTTTCGTGAGGTCTTTTTAGGTTACACCGATGGTATTATATCCTCAAATACTTTTTCCCGTCGATGAAAACCATCTCTGCTTTCCTCGATATCTTCTGTCGATGGAATTACTATCTTCAATGAGTCTTTTCTGAAGTTCATTGGCACTTCCTTTCTTTGATGGCCCTTCTATATCAATGAGACATTGTTGGGTCTCATCGAGATTATTTGAACCCAGATATCTTAATAGGATGCTATTACATCCACTTGATGACTTGTGGGCTACCATGGTATTAATGAAAATGATGATTTCTTTTAACAATAGGGGGCTTTTATAATTGAACTCCATAGATAATCCTTCTTTCATCGAAATACTATATTTGGTCACTATGGATGTTTCCTCACCGATACCTATCTGATATCCATTGGGTTTTTATGTCGAAGAAACCTTGGGCTTCGGTGACCTCCTTTATTTTTTCCACCGAAACACTTCTTCCATCGAAATCATCATGCCTTGTCTATGAATGGATCTATTGTCTCACCCAAGCCTTTTTTTATCCTCCCTTATCATCTTCCATCGATAAATGCGCATCAGTCAAACCATGCATATCGAAGGCATGCCTTTTAGTGTCCTTGAAACCTATTTCCTCATTGATATCTTTTATCGATGTAGCTTCCTTTTGTCTGATTGACATTATTCTTTCAATTAGAAATTTCTTTCGATTAGTCCTTTTTATGTTACACCGATGGTATTATCTCCTCGAAGACCTTTTCCCATCGATGAAAACCATCTCCGCTTGCCTCGTTATCTTTTCTGATGGAATTTTGTCTTCAATGAGTCTTTTCTGAAGTTCATTGCCGCTCTGCTAGGATAAGCTTTAAGACTAGAAGGAGGCATACCTTACATTAATGAGCATAGGTATATAAATGTGCTAGCATATCTCACTCCCGGATATATGTGATCATGGATATATAGGTATTATTATTTATGTAGATATTGCCTTCTTTTAGGACTAACACTTACCTAGCTATCCTCATCTCTATTTTACCTTTTTGGTTCCCTATATTCTTGATGTTTTGTCTCTTGTTTTGGTCAAGAAGCTTTCAGTCTTTAATATCTCTAGGTTGCTTTAACTTAGCTTCATAATCTTGTTAAGCTGTGTATATTCTTAAGATGGTAGCTCCCCATGATCTCTTTGTAGGAATACTTATGGAATTTGCCTCGTTAATATTTATTGAGTTTATGCTCTCTAATGGGTAATCACTCTCGCATTATATTTCTAGAGATTTTTTTAGACTAATATTTTGACCTGTGTATCGTAACAGGGTGACCATCCAAGCAGGTATGATATATTGTATAAGTTGACCTATTCGGTTTTCCTTTTCCTAACATTCTAGTCAGAGATTTTCTCAAGAGTTTGTGTAGCATATGGAGTAGAGCATGATGGACCCTGTGTTTCAAGAATAGCAAGAACTGTCGCCCACAAATGGTAGCATCACCCCAAGAAATGGGCAATCTACTGCTCAACTTTTCATAGAGGATTTCTACATACAATCTTCATTATTTTGGACAAGTTCCCTTTATGATCTTGTATCTCCATTTTGTATCGTATTCTTAATTTTTTCTGATCCTTGAGGGATCTGAGCTAGATCGGAGGTTTTCTTCCCTCCATTCTTTTCTACCAGTGCCCACACCGAATGGAGGTGTAAATGTAATTCTATCTATTTTTTAAAATTAATAAAATTCTTTGGCCTCGGCCTTTTATCAATCAAAAAAAAAAAATATAAGATTGATTATCTTGTCAAGGAAAAATATTAAAATTTATTTAATTTTTATTTTTTTAAAATATGATGCACTAGATAAAATAATCTATGTCAAGGTGATATAATTCTTTTCTAATTGTGATAAATAAATTTGAAGAAAAAAGGTGGTGCTAAATGGAAAGAGTTATATATCAGTACACACAACTTTTTAAATTTATTGAAAAATATATATTTATAAAAAATATTAAAAAACATATCCATGTTAATACCCTTTATAAAAATATTAAAAAATACATCCATAACTTTTTTATTTTTAAACAAGTTCTGCCCAGGGGGCAGTACCCTTTCTATAAATAAAAAGAGAAAAAATTACATAGAAGACTAAGAGAACTTAGTTATATAGGTAAGCAATCTCATTCCCGATCTCTATCACCCTATCAACTAACTCTTATGTAATAACATCAACATTCTCCTTCATGTAATCTACAAATTTACCTGTGATGTATTCCTTCATTATCCCAGCTTTGAACAAACTCCAGGTTTTCCTCATCTTCTTCTTCTTCCCCTTTGCATTCAACTGGAAATACCCCATCACACAGCCCAATTTTGGAGCCACCTCTATGCAGTTAGAGAATGTTAGTGACAAGACATTAATAAATGTAGATTAGGACCGTACAACATTATCGACCATCCACGTAACCTACTAACTAGTTGTAATCGATGATCAAGGTTAAGGTGTGGGGTTAAGATTTGATATGTGTCTCCATTCCAAAGACTTTATAGAGAACTACATTTCCTTCAAAAATTTGGGCCAAAATAAAATTTAGCCATTGATCTATTATCATCGAACAATCTTAAATAATATATTTAAAATTATAAATTGATGGATGTTAGGTTTTTTTTGATGTGATCACGCTTATTTATACCATCATGCAATTCCTTCTCTAACTCTCTTAATTCCTTTGTCCTTTAAATTTTTTTAATTCTTTCGTATCTCTCTGTAAATATTTCCCATAAATGCACGAGTGTGCAAAATTGGTAATATCATCTGTGCCACTAGTTACCAAATTGGAAGTTGTGCATGCTAAGTGGATCATAGTTAGAGAATGTCAATGGCAAGACATTAATAAATGTCGATTAGGACCGTGCAAAATTTTTGACCATGCACGTAACCTACTAGCCAGCTGTAATCAACGATCAAGGTTAAGGCATGGGGTTAAGATTTGATACACATCTCCATTCCGGAGACTTTATGGAGAAATATGTTTCCTTCAAAAATTTGGGCTGAAATAAAACTTAAGCCATTGATCTACAATCATCAAATGGTATTAAATAATATATTTAAAATTATAAATTGATTGATGTTGCATAAATTTGGCATTGGCCCACATGATGAGTCACAACTCTTGAAAAGTGGCTATTAATAGATAATGGAAATGGCAATGAAATCACCAATAAAATATTTATTTTTTCATAAATAACAGAAGATTAGCCAATAAAATTAAATAATTTTCAAACGGTAGATAAAATTCGCCAATACAATTAAATAATTTTTCCTTCGCATTAAAATTTTTCACCCATACACATATATTTTTTTCCTTTAAACGCAAAACATTCACCTCATACATTATATATTTTCCCCCACAGTAATGAATTATTTGCCAGGATTTTATGGAATTTTCTTTCCTTAAAAAAATTGCCAATACAAATTAAATTTTTTCCTAATTTGAAAATATTTTCGCCATCAATATGAAATCTTCCCCCAAAAAATAATATTGGATTTGCCAAGATTGTAAATTTTTTCTTGGGGAGGGGGGCAGGGGGGGTTCCTTGAAGTTATCCCTGATGCATGCACTAAAATTTCAAGTTATCAATATACACAAAAAAAAATAAAGAAAAAAAGGTAAAATTTACTAAATAAAGTGTCATCTTGTGTAAGTTTAATTTCATTATTTTATCAGCACCTAATTTATAGTGTTTACTTTATTAAAAACTATATTAAATAAAAACTATATTAAAATTATTCTTTTATTTTTTTTAAGATTACAAACATAAAATTCACAAAAGAATATACATTTTATTACTTTACATCATTTCAAAATTGAAAACATACATCTCACTTTCTATTGATTTAATTTAAAAAGAATCAACATTGACCATTTCCTTTATAAGAGTGTGATACAGCTTTATACTTTTACCCTTTTACATTTTCTTCATTACAAGCATTCTTCATTTATACTAATCTCTGAAATAGAATTCTCAAGTCGACCAAGGAGATAATTCAAAATATCTTCACTAAGTATTCTTGTGATGGAAAGGAATGAGAATTGGACCACACCACGATGCAACAACACGTTATCCAAATATCGCAATCACTGAAGAAAAAGATAGAGCATCTAGGATAAACCAGACTCGAACTGATCATATCCAAAACCACAAATTTGGAACATATCAACACGTGCCAAATCAGAATAACAAAGATAGACACATGAAAAACATAAATCTGGAATCTCATCATTAGAACTGAAAAATGTGGAGAAATGCAAAGCACTACAAATTTTGCTAGAAAACATCATTACCACATAGACTTCTAGAGCACAACTTTTGGACCTCCAAAACACGAGAGAAATATCTCAAAGAAATATCCAACAACATATCAACACATCATGAACACATCTACAACATATCAATAATGTGAAGCAAAACCAAACACTGAAAACACAAAATCAGTACGTTGACATCAATGAGAACCATACTGAGATATCAAACATCTTCACATTTGCAACACACTGAAGAGAGGAGAGTGGTCAATGAAAAAATATATAGAAGCCGCAAGAGAAGAGAAAGTGGGAAGGAGCAAAAAATTTTTTTACATAAAAGAGATTTAGAAGGACAAGAGGAAAATGTAAATGAAGGGAAGTAAGTGTGGGTGTGTATCAGAGAAGAGAAGGAGAAGACCAACATGCAAGGGAGTGAATAGAGGGGGAAAAGGTGTGGTGAAGAAAATTACAAAATCAATGCAAAGAGATTAAGAACTCAACCAAGCCAACACATTTCTTGATTATCTATGCACACTTTATCATAATTGGGATTTATCAATGTTTCAAATTGTTACTAGCCACCACATTTATTAGTTATAATAGGGTACTTTATCATGATTTGAATAAGATGTAGATTTTAGTTGTGAATAGGAGGTGCATAGAAATAAATGGGGGTTTTGGTTTTGAAATTTGTAGGCTACAAAAGTCTTAGATAGGCATAAAAATGGGAAAGAAACATATACTTGCAAAAATTGAAAAGAAGAGTGTGTGAAATTGAGAAAAAAATCCCTAGTGTGCAAGGGATGGAAGAGATTTGGACTACATGCATATTGACAGAGCATGAATATGTTGGGATTAAGGTGTCTCAACCTTACAATTAAACATGTTTTTTTTATTCATTTTATTTGCTCCCACTTTGGAAGTGCTAAATTTTAGGGAACTAGTGTCATAGGTTTCTATGTGAAGACTATGCTAAATTTCTATTATGGATATGACAATTTCTAGTTTGGTGGAAGATTCATGGAGAGTTATTTTTTTGCAATTTGCATTTATGGTTTGAGTTCACTTTCAACAAGTGGTGTGAGGTAAGGAAAACACCTATTTGGTCATGATAACTTCTATGTTGTACTTACATTACATTTGGTAAGATGACCATTATGGAAAAGATAGGTGTTATTGCTTTAGAAGTTACTATGTGCAACATGTCATGGGATTAGCAAGGGGTTGCTTGTGATACAACTTACCTTTTGGGAATTGAAGATGGTTTTGGAAAACATGGGCACATATCTCTTATGTGATGAGCTCTATTTATATGTTGATCTATTAGTTGCTTTGTTTGAGACAAGTTGATTATTTCTAAGGTGTTGTTGTTTTGCCAGAATTATTCTTGAATTCTTTGTTGTAGCTACTCTTAAAGATAATTAACTATGTACATTGTATTGTAATTGTTGGTGCTACTGATAATATAATTGAGTTTGGCTTTTGGAGTGTGGGTTTTTTCTTGAAATGGTTTTCCCACATATATCTCATATTGTGGTTTTATTTGTTAAATTTAATTTTATATGTTTATCTAATCTGCAATAGTTTAAGAGTTTGTAAGAAATTTTTACATCATCTCTCCTATTAGATTTAGCATTTGGAAGTGCTATTCCACACTTTGGCTTCCTTTTAATTGGTATCAGAGCCTAGCCATCTTTTTAATTATTGTTGGGTCGATGGGTTTTTTCTTGTTGATCTAGTTTCAATGGGAGTTTTGTAGAGGAAGATTTCATAGCTTTGTTGTAGCTTTGATATGGAAAGCACATCTAGTAGAATAGAGGTGGATAAGGATAAGTACACCAAGATGGTGAACAAAAAAGTGGCCACATGCAAAAAAAATGAAATTTCTCATGACCCGTGCATGTTCTATGAAATTCAAAAATGTGCTAGGCTTGGTAACACCAAGCCTAGCCAAAAATAATTTTAAAAAAAAAAAGTTCCTCAAAACCTGTACGGGTTTTGAGGAAAATTATATTTAATAATAAAAAAATTAAGTTCTTCAAAACCCATACTGGTTATGCAAAACTCGAAGTTTTGGCCTTAGTTTTGTATAACCCATATGGGTTATGTAGAACTAGGAACCAAAGAAGAAGTGGGGAGAGCAAGAGAGAGTTAGAGACAGAGAGAGAAGGGGATAGGAAGAGAGGGAGAGAGATAGGGAAAGAAAGAGAAGGGAGAGATGGCGAGAATAGGATTGAGTGTGTGTGTGTGTGTGTGTGTGTGTGTGTGGAGTGAGAGAGAGAGAGAGAGAGAGAGAGAGAGAGAGAGAGAGAGAGAGAGAGAGAGAGAGAGAGAGAGAGGGGATAGGAAGAGAGGGAGAGAGATAGGGAAAGAAAGAGAAGGGAGAGAGGGTGAGAATGAGAGAGAGAGAGAGAGAGAGAGAGAGAGAGAGAGAGAGAGAGAGAGAGAGAGAGGAGGGGGGAAAGAGGGAGAGAGAGTTAGAGACAGAGAGAGAGGGGAGGGGGGAAAGAGGGAGAGAGAGTTAGAGATAGAGAGAGAAGGGGATAGGAAGAGAGGGAGAGAGAGAAATAGTAGGGGGTAGGAAGAGAGGGATAGAATGGGATAAGGAGAGTGGGAGGGAGAGAGAGTTAGAGACAAAGAGAGAAGAGGATAGGAAGAGAGGGAGAGAGATAGGGAAATAAAGAGAAGGGAGAGAGGTGAGGATATGATTGAGAGAGAGAGAGAGAGAGAGAGAGAGAGAGAGAGAGAGAGAGAGAGAGAGAGAGAGAGGGAGAGAGAGTAGGGGGTAGGAAGAGAGGGATAGAATAGGATAAGGAGACGGGGAGGGAGAGAGTGTTAGAGATAGAGAAAGAAGGGGATAGGAAGAGAGTGGGAGAGATAGGGAAAGAAAGAGAAGGGAGAGAGGGTGAGAATAGGATTGAGAGAGAGAGAGAAGGGGATAGGAAGAGAGCGAGAGAATAGGATAAGGAGAGAGGGTGAGAAAGGCAGTTAGAGAGAGAGTAGGGAATAAGAAGAGAGGGAGAGAATATGATAAGGAGAGGGGGAAGGAAAGAGAGAGGAGATTGGGAGAGAGGGAGAGGGAGAGGAAGAGAGAGAGAGAGGGTGGAGATGGGGAGAATAGGATAAAGAGAGGGAGAGGGAGAGAGAGAATAAGAGAGAGAGAGAGAATAGGATAAGATAATGAGAGGGGGAGGGAGAGGGGGGAGAGGGAGAGGTATTGGGAGACAAAGAGAGATAAGGGGGAGAGGGTGATAATAGGATAGGATAACGAGAGAGAGAGAGAGAGAGAGAGAGAGAGAGAGAGAGAGAGAGAGAGAGAGAGTACAAGAGAAGGAGGAGAGGGTGAGAGACATGAGGTAGAGAGAGAAAGAGAAGGAGAAGAGGGTGAGAGACTTGGCAGAGAGAGAAGTGTGAGGGGGGAGAGAGATGAGATAGAACTCAAGAAGGATAATTAGGGATAAAAATAGATAGAGACGGTGATGGGGGAAGGAAGATGAGAGAGAGGAAAAAAAGAGAGACATGCATGTATACAAACATATATACATATATCTAGATAAATATATGTATATAAAACTATAGATATGCATATATACATACATAAACACATATTATATATGTATGTCTATACATATGTACAGTATATGCTAAGTTTACAAGCATACATTTTGATGTCTTCATAACCCATACGGGTTTTGTGAAACTCAAAATGATGTTTTTCATAACTCGTACTGGTTTTGTGAAAATCAAAATAATAGT
This sequence comes from Cryptomeria japonica, assembly GCF_030272615.1. NCBI lineage: Eukaryota > Viridiplantae > Streptophyta > Pinopsida > Cupressales > Cupressaceae > Cryptomeria > Cryptomeria japonica. The sequence goes on from NC_081405.1 coordinate 231,746,892, forward strand.
TTTTCATAACCCATATGGGTTTTGTGAAATTCAAAATGATGGTACGGGTTATGAAAAACCATAATTTGTGTTTTCATAACCTGTATGGGTTTTGGGAAATTCAAAATGATGGTTTTAGTTCTACATAACCCGTAGAGGTTATGTAGAACTATGAATGGTACTTTTTATTTTTCAAAACCCGAGCAGGTTATCTTGCACATCAGAACCCGTGTAGGTTTTGGCTTGGTAAGAGGGTTGGAAAATGACCCTAAGACTTGCAAGCCCATTTTCTCTCCATTTTTGTCCCTTTACATGTTTTTTCATCTTCCAACATGGTTTCTTGACTTCATCATCATCACATTTACAAATGATCAAGTGGGTATCTCTAAAATTACCACCATAATCTCACACGTCTTCTCATCTTTCTGACCATATAAATTTTTCTATTTTTAGACAACATTAGCATAGTAAATTTTAATTTTCTTTACCAGTGCCTTGACAGTCCTCACAGACATACGTCTACCATTTTTTTAATAACTTTTGATATATTTGACCAAATTCAAAATAAATTACATATTATTGTTCTACACTATATTCTATACAATTTTTTTTAAAAAAATTCATTTTTTATTATTTTGATGCAAGTTATGCCCAGCGCATGAACAGGTACCAAATTTTCAGGATGCTGTCACTTCAAAAAATAATTAAAAAAAAAAACTCAACAAAAAATTACAAAAAAATACATAACTTCTAGATCTCAATATTAACTATCATCCTACCAAAGGGTTTTGCAAAATACTAAATCTAATTATATATTTTGTGCAGAGCACGAAAACAGCTATGTTATGTTTTTCAAAAAAAATCATGAATAGTTTTTCGTGCAAGAGAGGTTTGACCCTCTTAATCTTATCCAATTTTAAAAAACTTTAGTAGTTTAGAAACTAGATTTAGAGTACTACAATTCTTATTCTTTTCTCAACTCCTATTTTTGAGTGCATGACCTTTGAACATCTCTTTGAAGTTCAGGTTTACTTGTTTTTAGAAAAAAAGTGGCCACTTAAACCCCCCTTTTTGTTCACCATCTTGGTGCACTTACCCATAAATTTCATGGCAACAATTTTGAGCTGTGGAAACTCAAAATGGAGGAAATTCTCATGGATAGAGGTCTATGGGTTGTAGTTTCTTGAACGAAACCGCAAAATACATCGCAAGATGATTGGAATAAAATAGATCAGAAAGTCAAGGGTTTGATAAGACTCTTTCTCGTTGATTTAGTGCTCCTAAATGTCCATGAGGAGAAGACTGCAACTACACTTTGGAAAACTCTTGCTAATATTTATCAAGGAAAATCCTTTGTAAATAAGTGGTTCCTAAGAAAGAAGTTGTATTCTCTATGGATAAAGGAAGGAGAGTCCATTGTAGATCACATGAATTCATTCAACATGCTTGATGCTTAATTGAATTATGTCGGTGACAAGATTGATTATCAAGATAAATGTATTCTTATGTTATGTTCTTTTCCAGACTCATGGGATCACCTTCTGATGGCCATTGGAAGAACGGCAACCATTTTCAAGATGGAGGATGTGATTGGTTTGTTATTATTTAAAGAGATGCGAACGAATTATTCTGAGATGACTAAGGAGGCCCTGGTTTCTCATGGGAGAATGGTGGAGAAATGTAAGAAAAAGGACAATAATATTAAGTCCAAATCTTTAGGGAGATCTAAGTCTTTTGGTAAATATTGCAAGGAAAAATTTTAGAATTGTGACAAATCTAGTCATTTTCCAAAAGAGTGCAAAGAGGAGAAGAAAAAGAAAGGTATAAAGGATTTCTCTGATTTTGACTCTGAATATGGAACTTGTGGTACCTTAAGGATGATGACTTTACTTTATGTGCATATACAAATGCAGATTGGGCTGGTGATGTTCATGACTGGAAAAGTACTTCTGGTGGAGCTTTCTTTATTGGAAAGAAGTTGGTTTCATGGATCAAGAAGAAGCAATCATGTCCTTCTTTATCTACTACTGAAGATGAGTATGTTGTTGCTGCTACTAACTATACATAGGTTCTATGGATGAAGCAAATGTTGAAGGACATTAAAGTGCATTGCACTGGACCGATAGTTATTCACTGTGATAACTCTACTGCTATTTAAATATCAAAGAATCTGGTATTTCACTCTAAGATAAAGAATATATCTATCAAGTATAACTTTTTGAAGGAGAAGGTGGAACAAAATGAATTTAGACTAGTTTATGTGAACACTAAAGAACAGATTGTAGATATTTTCACCAAACCTTTAACTTAAGAATCATTTGAGTACTTGAGAGACAGGTTAGGGGAATCTGCCCCTTCGAGAGAGAACTGATTGATGTTATTTGACATCAGTCCGTTATGTATTATCAGAGATATTATCCATTCCAGAATTGATGTGGGGATGCTACTACTCAGAGGGAGTAGTTAGCTTTGTGTTTTAGTGGTTTATGTTTTTGCTTTGATAATTATGTCATATTTCTAGCATTGATGTCAAAGGGGGAGAGATATTGATGTGAAAAAAAAATTAAGGAATTGTATACATTAGGGGGAGAGATACTTATGTGTAATACAAAGCTTTACAAAGATATCATTCACATGGGGAGTTTGGTCTTTGTTTTCAGAACTTCATTGCTATATCTTTGAATGGGAGATTGTTGGCTGCCTTCCATAGCGGGAGATTTGTTTGCCATTTTCTTGGCACTTAGATGTTTTTCACATTTAGTGTTGCCATGAATGCCAAAGGGGGAGATTTTTGGCCATTTGGAGGAATTGATTATGTGTTTCACTGATGTTTTCTCATTGATGTCAACACTAGTTGTTTTGGATAGTTTACTAGCACTCTTCTAGTCCCAGTAGGTTGTGTGGTTTCTGGTTGGATTTGATCTAGTATGCTCCGGTATGTTTTGGTTATGGACCGACTTAATGTAACGTGTGGATTGGACCTCTCGATGTGTTTCTAAGATGTCTTATGAGTTGGATATTATTTTTTTTGTCTAAAGCTGACAGGTTTTGTAATTATGTAATTGTTTTATTGTTTAGTGGATGACCTAATTATTTATGATCGAGGGTTTGTATATATATGCTATAAGATCTCATTGTAGATCATCATGGTCATAGGAATGAGATATGGATATGTAATGTGTGAATAATGTAACATCATTCAAGTAGAGGATTCGTTCGATCATTGGTGATCGAGTTGGGTTTATGTAAGACGATTTAGTCCTCTGGTATTGAGCTTAACCAGAACTATACTCAGGCATAGGAGATGTTATCTTTGCAATTCATTCATTTCTCCACATTGTAGTCTAGATTTCTATGTAGTTAGTGAGACTCTTTTTGTGATGAGTAGTGCACTCTAGGTTGATGGCATTCCTACAAGTGGAGGCCCCTCAATTATAATTCACATACTTACTAAAGAAGTATTATCTGACAGTGGGTAGGCTTCCCACTATGGTTTTTCCCTTTACCAAGTTTTCCACATATAAATCTTGGTGTCATGTGGATGGTATTTATTATCTGATTATTGCTTTTGCTTAATTGTTATATCTATTATTTCAATATTAATGTTTTGGGTTCCAGTATTAAAGTTTTAATTGTTTAATGTTCCGATAATATGAGACAACTGATTCACCCCCCCCTCTCTTAGTTGTCTTCCTGTTATTTGAACTGTGTAACATCTCTTAGTTTACATTCACAATTTTTTGCATACAATTTTTAATTCTAAGCATGCATCATTGGCCTTGTTTGCCTACATTCCTTAGGTATCCTCAAGATGTCAATTCCCACAATTTCCCAAAATCTTAAAAAGAAACCAACATGGAACCCATTTGATCCCTGGGATTTCATCACTCCCAAAGAAAAGGTTGTGATCTTAATCTCTTCCATAGAAAATAGAGCCATTAAGACTTTATTCATATCCTCGGTAATTATAAATAAGATAATCCTTAGCATGTCAACCTAAACTTTCTCATTAAACTTTCCAATCTAATAGGTCACATATCTTCCATCACGTTATTGTTAGGCAATTAGATCCTGAGGATTTTAATAAACTATCTCCTAACATTGGAAGACAAATGGAATAACTTAGTATTATGATCACTAGCATTCATCTAATTGACTTTAGACTTTTAGAGCCAAAAAATCTCCCCCATCTAGAGAATTCTAGCTAAATCTGTCATCTTGTCCACCTCCTTGGCTTCGTGGATCTGAGTAAAAATCATCTTTGTGGCATCCATCTTAATTATGCTTAAATTAGCTTCCACCTTATTTTTGAGAGAAAATAGATCTCATATAACCCTCTTATTCTAGGCCCTTGTGAAGTTCTTGATCTCACCAAGTTTCATGAAAATAATAAATCTCTTATTCTTTGTAACCTCCAAGGCCCACCACTCCAACAAGGCCTTCTGAATCCTAGAATTCTTATACCAAAAGACTTCCATCTTAAATGGGATTCTTGAAGGCTTATGATTGGGGAAGATACATAAGGAGATCAACAAATGAGTGGACCACTCAAAATTGTAGTGCACTTCATAAATAAAGTTGTCTAAGAAGAACATCTAATTTGAATTAACCAAGAAACAATCCAATTTGTAAAGAATATTCTCATCCCCTAGCCTTCTATTACTCCAAGAGAACCATCCCTTCCTAGTTCACGAAAACTAGTAGAACAAGAATTGATAGAATACTTGCCACCTTTCCTCTCCTCACTACTAAGAGTAGCATTGAATATCCTCCAATCACCCAATTATCCTCCCTTATTGTATTCCAAAAAACTTTAATAATTTCCTAGCACAACTTCCTATCCTTCTCTTGATTAGGGCCATAAACATTTGTAGGAAATAGATTGAATATTCCTTGTAAATTTTTGAGTTTGATTTATAAAAAATTATCAGCATCACTGAACTTGCTTCAATTAAACCTATATATTCTCCAAGCCACAATCAAGTCACCAACAATTATAATGTAGCATCAACAAAAAACCCCTCACCATTCTTCCAAAATTGAGGAATCAAGTCAGTATATGATTTAGCATCCACCTTTGTCTCTTGCAAAACCAAAACATTAAGGCATTCCATCTCCACTAACCACTTAAGAATACAAAACTTCTTTGGGCCAGTCAAGCCCCTCATTTTCTAGTTGAGAATCTTCATCTTGTAAGTTTATCTAGGAGGTACTCGCCTCCTTTATTAAAAAAATTATTAAGGGTATTTTAAGTGCCTCTACCTATCTCAACTAGTGCATTGTGATTGGATTTACCAACTTCTAATTTTCTTCTCCTAGGATTGGCCATACCAATATCCAATGTCCCATTACCCTTTCCCTTTCGATCAGTTATGGTCACCATATGCAAGGAATTCTCCTTATCCTCATTTGAAGCATTACCAGATATAACCTCCTCATTCCCACAAAATTTACTAGTAGGCTTTTCACTTGTTGTCCCAAAAGCCTTAAGCAGGCTCCATCTCCAAGAAGAATTGGGAGAGACATCATTTGGATTTATAGGAGTATGGGATACCAAGACATCATCCTTGCCTCCAAATTATGACTCAATATTTCATTGTTGCAATGGGAGAGGGGCTACATTGCCAAGGACCTTACCTTGAGTACTCGCCAACAACTAATCTGAGGATGGAATACCACACTAACTAGGAGCAGAGTTACCAATATCAACGTCTATTGTCTTACCATCAAGAACCACTTTCTTCTTGTTGCCAGGAGTAATGAAATTAACATTTAAACAATCTATGGCCATATGCCTAACCTTTTCACATTTGAAACATCTAATCGAGAGACATTCATAATCTAACTATTGCATCCAATCTCCCACCATGGAGGATACATAAAAAGAGTGTTGATTAGGTTTTATCAAATTCATTAAGACAAATTTTACAAAAATAAGCAATGATAATACAAGGATTGGGATTAGAACACTTGACATAGGAGCCAATTGAGTTCCTAATGAGCTTGAATATTTACTCAGACCATAATTACGAGGGGAGTTTAAACTATATCCAAATAGGGACATCCTTGATAATTTTTCTCTGGGATCAAACCCAAGAGACTAGGCCTTAATGTATAGACCTTCATTCCCCATGAACCAGGGACCACCCTTAAGAACGCTATCCCTGCCACATTCAAATTAAAAAATAATTTGGAGAAACCCTAATGGAAGAAATCTCACTTCAGGTGAGAGGCTAATCATAATTTATTGATCCATGCCCTACGCTTGTCCATAGAAGGATAGATCCCAACAAATTTTACAATCACCATATGCTTCCTCATCAACCTTCAAATTAAGGAACTCCTTCAAAATGAAAATATACAAGACATTATCTGTGATATCCAAATTGACATTCCTCACAGTCATTCTCAATGCCTTCCTATCAGTAGTTTTGAGATCATTATTAACTTCCTCAAGCAACATCGTAGAAGGCTTGCTCCATCTCAGACTTGGCATTCAATCTTGTCTTCTATGGATCTTCTACATCCTTGGTCTATTTTTCTAATTCCTTGATATTATTATGATCAATCTCTATCCTAGTGGCATCCTCTACCTACTACGAACCATTTTATGCCTGCATCGCTTAGAACATTATTAGGATTTCAAAATGAGTATTTTGAAAATGAAATTTTGATTATTAATTTATAAGTTTAATAATATATATTATTAACTTAATATTAATATTAAGTTAATAATCACAAGTATTGAACTTACAAATATTATATTAATATTAATATTAAGTGACATAAAAGTGGAAAAATGAGAGGAATGAGAATTTAATTTACATTATCATTTAAATATTTAAAAATATAATAATTAAATTTAAAGTTTCATTTTTTTTAATTTGAGATTTATAATATGTAATAAGTTACTATTAAATTCAATTAAAGATAAAATATACAAATGCATGATTAAAATTTAAAACAAGTTTTGGGGAAAAAAGAAATAATATGTAATAAGTTACTATTAGATTTAATTAAAGATAAAAAATACAAATGCATGATTAAAATTTAGAACAAGTTTTGGGGAAAAAAGAAACTAAAATTGTTCGTAATGGATAAAAAAATGAAATTATGAAAAGTATTATAATAAACCTTTAAATTTAATGATTATAATTAAACTTTATGAATCTCAAATAAACCATTATAAATTCACAAATCATTTGAAATAATTAAAATAAAACGAGTTTACAACAATTGTAATTATAAATTTATAAGTCTTGAATTTTCTTTTTAAAATTAGATAACTTAAACTTGTGATAATAAATCTTTGTGCAATGCAATATTAATATGACAGTTGTCTCAATTCTAGTTATTCTTTGTAAGAATTTGGTTTTGTTAGAGCTTTGGCCTGTAATTGATAAATTTAGTAGTCACATCAAATAATAGTCTAAAGTTTGTGTGAAGTAAATAACAACCATATCAAATAATTTTGTAGCATCACTACTATTAATTTGAGTTGGTAGTGGTATTGCCTCCATAAAATTGTGATATGAAATCCATGTGAGATGCAATAGAAATGTGACACTTGTCTCAATTAATCAATTGATTAATCTGGATCCATTTTACTAAAGAAAATCACAAATATGTTGCTTTATTATCATGTCAGTAGATGCACTGGGTCTAAAAAAATAATTTAATTTTTTCCTTTTGAGTTTCATGGCCAGCCTTAATGAGTATGAATACGTCTAGCTATGCTAAATGTCCATTCGAATTCATTACTCTGTGAAGAAAAAGGTGATGAGCATTGAATTTACTAATTTATCAACATTACTACTAGGAATTTGAGTTGGTACCACTTCCATTAAATCATGATATGAGATTCATGCATGATGCAATGTAAATATGATAGTTGTCTCAATTAATTAATTCACATGCCAATTGATCTAGCTAATCTAAAGGCATTTATGGAAACTTGTTTGAATTATAGGTCTTCATTGTGGGCTTCCTATGACTTTATTAGCCTTAAATAATTCAAATTTAATACACTTCTATCAGATTTTGTACCAGTTTATGAAATCGAAGAATTTGAATTAATGGAAATGACCTTTTTAGTTATAGTTTCAGGCATGCATCTAAAATGTATTTTCAAAAATAACTTAGAATTGGTGATAAGATAAATCAAATGGATCTAGAGAGACAAGTTTCTAGTTTCACAAACTAAATACAGAGTTAACATGAATGGCTCCTCTTTCTTTGTATGGTCTCTCCTGGATATGGAGAGGATAGGATGGTCTATTATAGTTGAGTGCGAAAATGAACAAAGTGGAATTTTTAGATGGTTTGGATGATGTAGTGGAAGCAACTTGGTTTGGAGTTGGCATGCCTTTACCTCAAGTTATTGAAATCTATCTTGAGACCCGGGTTCCTATTCACTAGTATCAAATATTACGAGGATATTGAGAAACTACCTTTGTTGTGCATCACAACAAAGCATGTAAGGCATGTGGATTCCTCAAGAGACTACTTGCCATTGAGCCCATTAATGATATGATGTGGATTGACGAATTCATGGTTGAAGTTGTTGTAAAGGAAGGATATCTCAGAGATGTTTTAATGTCATGTCTATGTGTGAACACTATTCACTATTCACTCTAGCCCCTAGGTAATATCCTAGGGATACTTTTGGAAATTTTGGTTATTTTAAAATTTTTGGAAAATTTTGAATCTATTCTCTCTGGATAATATCTCAGGGATACTTAGAATTTTGTAAATTTTGACCAAATGTAATGAAATACTACTTGTTTGTCATTTCAATTATCAATTTGACATCAAAATATTTTTTGTCTTTATGTCTCATGAACTACATTTTTTAATCCATCAAATATAAAAATTTAAATATTTTTTTTAGCTTCCAAATGCATGAACTTGAAGAAAAGATTGGCCTCCATTTTTAAAACTTTAAAATTGCTAAAATTTTACACCTTTTTTAAGGGAGTTTAGTTAAAGTTTTCCCTAGACTAGGTTTGGTTGAGGCTTTTATTATTGCTTATTAAATTTTTGCATCATTTTATCTTTGTGTTATGTTTCTTTTATACATCCCTATGATCTCCATCACACTCTAGAAAAAGTAAAACTATTTTGAAGGTTATTTATTTTTTAGAGGCTCTCATCATTCACTTGTCATGTGTTTTTCTTCGAAGGTTGTTCCCATGCATGGTCATTACAAGATTATTTTAGTTTTCATGTCTTTATGCTCCCATTGTGTTGTTTCTAGGTAAGGTTTCAACATATCTCATGTTTTAATAAAATTTCACTCGGTCCCAACCTTGCTTTAGGATTTCTTTAAATGTTTCCTTGTCATGGTCATTTTATCATTGTGTTTTTTCTCATGTCCATTCATTTTTATTTTGGTCTTAACCAAGTTTTGTGATTTGTTACATTTTTTGGTTTTGCCCATTTTTTCCTATCTTTTCATTTCTTTCCCTTGGTTGAATATATTTCTACCTTAGTGTTCAATTTAAGGCTATTTTTTATGATATAACTTGTCTCATCAGGTCATTGAGCTAGTTTATGCAACCTTATTAGTTTTGGTATGAAGTCGATGGTCCCTCCAATTCCTAATCTCCAATGCATTCTTTATTCTAGGCCTTTCAAAGATTGTGGATCAAGGTTCCATCATTAGGTCTCCCTTATTGACATGTAAAGGGTTGTAACTGTAATCCTTATTGCTTGATAGCTCCTAGTCTTTCTTCATAACCTTCAAGGTTTTAAAGGGTTTCTTTGATGGTATATCCTTTTAGTTGAAGGTACATGTGGTATGATGGATGCTCAATCCTTGATGCTTTATGCTATGAACCATAAGCAACATTGATTCATAAGGATTCCTCATTTTGGATCACCATTTTTGGTATAAGTTTTGTGGTATTTCCCAAAATATAATTCCTAAAACTTTTCACTAAGATTTATAGGTAAGCTTAGGTCATTAAATATTATTATATGTTGGTTTTCCTTGTTTATATAAGCTATGAGGATCGCTCAATACTTGATATCTAACACAAAAATTGTTCACATCATAAAACATAAAGATTGGATCATTCTTGATTGTTTTCTTTCAAATGAACATTGATTATTATCAATTTTAGAGGCCCTTATAAAAAAATAATATGTCTTTTAGTTATTCCAACATAGACTATACTTGACTTGAAAAAAAAAAATGGGTTCAAATTTTATCTTTCTAGGAGATGATACAAGGACATCACTTCTCATCTATTTTGGTTTGTTTAGTTTTGTTTCAGTTTTACTTTGTTTTTTCTTCTGCAAGCATTTGGTTGGTTCTTATTGTTGGGATGTGAAGTCTAACTCTTCATTTCACCTTCTCATCTTTATCCCTTTGTCTTCTGTTGAAGACCATTGTATAAATATGAGGGCAAAGCCCTATGTATGGATGTTGCAATAATAATAAACATCTCTGCTCTGCTTTCTGGTGGATGTAGCCAAATTGGTGAACCATGTTAAATATTGTTTTGTGTATAATTTGTGTGTTCCTAGTTTGTCATATGTTGTAACAATTGGTATCAAAGCAGTTACGAGATCTAAGGAGAGCAGGGTTTAATGAGAGGATGATTAAGGACAAAGCAGATGACAACCATGCCCATGCGTTGGTGTAATTTGCGAATTCTAAATTTTAGTTTTTAAGAACTGGATGCTATATTTTGGTTCCTACCAAGATTGCCAAATATATGGCAGTTGAGAAATTGTCCCTAGTTACCAGATAGGCCTTGTGATTCAACCTGTCATAAAAAGCATGTGAAGTGATGATTGGTAATGGTTGTTGAATGGAGTCACCTCGGAAGAATGAACATGTAGAAAAAGTGCCAAAATAGAATAACTTGGGTTTGCTAATTTTAAGTATTTAATCTGGAGTGGGCTCACCCTGTTCAATGATATTAAAAGAGATATGGAGAGTCATTAACTGCAGTAAAAGGATAGAAATATTTATGGCATAATACCTATCGATATTGTTAGTAGCATGCAAAAGAAGAGTTGTTATATATTGCTAATTTTGGCCGTTGTTGTGAGGTAGATGAAGGGGCAGAAGAATAAAGGATAAAGCAAAAGTCAAAGAAAAGAAAACCTTATTTTGTAGTGAAGATGGGCTAGTACCTTGCCTCTCAAGAAGTTGTCGAAGGTTGTGAAGGTGGAGGATATGCAACCTGATAATAAGAAACCAGTTTGGAAGCTCAAGCAATGAACTTTGTTATATGGTTTAATAATTACTCCATAGTGGTCAGGTGGATTACAAATTACAATTTGAAAGGGGAAACCGTAATAATCGTTGAGGTGCCCTGCTGAATCTAGTGCATTTGTTGGACTTGTGTGAAGGCTCGACCTCAAAAAAGAGATCATAGGTTGTGTGAGATTCCAACGAGGTCATGATTGCCCCTGTGCATGGCATTGGAGGTGCCAAGATAATTCCATGGGCTATAGTGTGAGCCGCTATTCCCAATTCATGGCCATAGTTATGATGTTGGTTATATGTAGCTTTCTTTTGGGAGGTAGGGTAAATGGCGATATAGTGCCATAATAGGCTTACATGTTCTTCAGGAGATGCCAAATCCCACAACAGTACTTCTTTTGTAGTCGTTGGAGGAATTTCACGGGTTAAAGCCCTTGTAGGGGCTGCCATTGGTGGTGAAGATATTTGGCAAAATATTATGCGACATCTTGTGTTGACTAAATTGGCTTCTCAGATTCTGGTAGCGAAGATGTTGTCTGGAAACGAGGATATAAGAAAGCCATGGGATTCCATGGAAGATATAGATGCTCTTATTTTACAGGTGGATATGCCTAGTCTTGGCAAAGATGATGTCAAGGTTTGTTTCATCCCCTATTTTTTTTTTTTTTAAGACAAGTGCAGATCATAGTGAAATATATAGAGATGGAATACAATGAAAGGGACTAGTGAAGAAAATACATTAAATCCAGAGGTTTTGGGCAGCAACAACACCATCAGGAGAAGAGTGATATTGTAGTTGCAATTCTTGAAGTGATCTAATCCAACCAAGATGGAAAAGGAATGGTGTAGGGGAAGCTAGGACATGTTGTTTTGGTCAAAGAAGTTGCGGCTGGTGAAGATTAAATGAATCAAGAACTTGGGAAGATGACCACGGTGATGGTTCGGGGTTACAATCAGCTTGTGCTAGTTGAGGCATAGAGGATTCTACATGATGCCCTCTATGAGGTGTCTCATTGACAAGCATTCTTGATAGCTAGAGGTGGTTATTGCAATGGACCAGACATGAATTGTTGGATTTTACCTATAGGTATGTAGCAATTATAGTTGTAAGTTATAATATCATTGAGTAGGAGTGTTTTTATTTTGGTAGTGAATTTTTGTCAAGAGGTGGTTATCTTCATGTGATTGGAGATGTTGATTCTTAGATGCCATGGTAGGCTCTTGATTCTAGATTAGAGCATTGGCATGATACAGGTTCTATTGATAGGTTATGCTCATTGGAGCATATGGTCTTCATTTGTGAGTATGTAAGATCAAGTTGTCATGTTGTGTTCCCAGGTAATGCAGACGTGTAGTGGGAGTTTTTGACATTGGTCTTGTTAGTGCTCTTAGTATCAAGCACATTGGCGGATTGACCATGGAGGTGCTTTTGAAAGCTAAGAGGCTTAGGTGAGGCTAGAGTTCTCTTGGGATTAGAGAACATTTGTTGAGACTGTATCTCTTTAGAGGTTTCAGCAAGAAGATCGAGGAGCCTACACCTAGTGATGGACGTGAGTTCATTATGGACCTAGAGGAGATTGTTCTTGGACAGAGTCATTGTGACTTGGTGTATCTTGGAGGAGCATTCTTAGTCCCCACTCTTGGTCTACTCGGCAGATTTATCTCCTTGTAGGAGATGATTCCTAGTTTGGAATGATATTGAGTTTGATCTTCTTTGATTATAGTACTTACATCCATGTTGGTTGGGTGTTTTTAATGCTTTCATTTGGGGAGGTAAAGGAGATCATACTTGACACAGCTAAACACTTGGCGGTGTTGGTAGAAGGATGAGATATGGTTGCATGGATGTTTCTTCCTAGAGTTTTTGAAGTCATCTATTGTTGTTGTACTTTATTATTTTTTAATAGCAATATACGGTTTTCATGAGGACTTGGAGGATGTCAAGTGAGTTTTTGTAGCAGGTTGGTTGCAAGTTGCAGGCCATGGTGATTTGATTATTGCCACACTTTTATGTTAGTGTTGATTGGTAGATTTGAGTTATTGGTTAACATTGCTCATGCAACATGTGGACTACTATATAAGTGTCTTCTAGCTTTTTGCACATCAACGGTTTTTGGTGTGTTTTGTTGGAAGATGAGATTACACAGAATTGTTGTATGGGTTGGATATGTTGGCATGATTTTATTTGATGTTGTGTGGTTAGTTGGATGTGATTAGCAATTAGTTGTGGTTGTTATTCTTGCTATGGTGATTGATTCTCAGCCTATTTATTACCATGGGATTTGGTGATTGCACTTGGATACTGGTTGAGAATGGAAAGCAAGGGATATACTTCAAGCGGGAGGTTGTTCAGATGTGAAGTTGCAATGTGAGTCAAACTTCAAGTGGGAGATTGTTGGGATGTGAAGTATGACTCTTCATTTCACCTTCCTATCTCTGTCCCTTCATCTTCTGTTGAAGACTATTGTATAAATATGAGGGCAAAGCCCTATGTATGGATGCTGCAATAATAATAAACATCTCTGCTCTGATTTCTGGTAGATGTACCCAAATTGGTGAACCACGTTAAATACTGTGTTGTGTATAATTTGTGTGTTCCCAATTTGTCTTTTGTTTTAACACTTATGTCCATTTCACATCTCCATGGAATCACATTTGGCGAATGTTCATTGGTAACAAAGATTCTACAAGAATCTTACGTCCTAATATTTGGTGGAGGTTATTGAACCTGTGGAGTTGGGATTGAGACACGTTGTTTTTGACGCCACATGGACATAAATATTTTATGATGTTCATTGAACAATTTTGGTAACGAAGGAGAAAGGTAGAAAAATCCCTCATTTTTGGGAATAAGTTTTTGGGGGAAAATATAGAACGAGGGAGGAGGGAGGAAAAACGGGCCTAACAAAGGACAACTATATTTTGTAATCCAAATACTACCAGAAATAATTATGCATTCCAATGTCTACGAATGCTCTGTTATCTTTGATTAAACTGTTATGTCACTTGAATAAAGTTCCTATCACTGCTGAATTTCCTTCCATTATACTGTCTCTATATTGTGAATTTTTTTCTGTTGAGTGTCTGTCAGACAGGTTGCCATCATATTGAAGGAGACTATGAGACGAGATCGATAGAGAGAGAAACCGGTCCTTGGAAAAGATCAACATCATTTGTAGATTCAAAAAGTTGATAGAAATAATGAACATTGAGCCTTTGTTTCTCTGTTTTGGGATTCGGTTGTCTGGAATATTTTATTTGATATGAACTCTTGCTGATTGGGAACTCCTATTTGCTCTATTCTCATTGATTAAATTTCTATCATTTCTGAGCTTCCTTTCGTTATTCTGTCTTGGGTTGTGAATTAAATTTATGTTGATTGTTTATTAGTCTCGCTTCCATGAGAGTAATAGATTGATCAACTATTCTTAGTAACATTAGTTGTGCTCATACTAGACCATAAAAAATAAGTAGCTGTATCTACCTCTTTATTATTGTATTTTGTTGAACCTCAAGGAATACTTCCTTAGTTTAGTAGTGCCTAAACGATTCCTTAGCTTAGTGTTGAAACTCAAGGAATACTTATATGAGAATAATAATAAGTGTCTCAATTCCAAATCAATATTCTTTGGATTTGGATTTCAGGTGTATATTTAGGGGTTAGGGGTCTTGCAAATCCATGACTGAAAATTAATAGTATAATGTACTTTGGTGGTAGTAGTTTTATGTAATTCATTTTATTGAATCTTTATTTTCTATATCTTTGTATCTCGCCCATAGTTTTCAATGGTAGTGATGTCAAACACATGATATCTTTGTGATTGTCATTGTTAATCTTAGTAGATTATTTTTGATTTGGTTTGTATCTAATAATTACCAAGGTTGGTATGAAAAATGTCAAGAACATTTGTAATTATAAATTTTTCTACATAAAGATAGAAGATTAAATTAAATTTGTAATAATTAATATTGTCACATTAAACACTAACCAAAATCTCAACTTCTAATGCATTAAAGGCAAATGTATTACATTTATATATTGAAAGAGTATATGTGAGAAAGGAAAGGGTTTTTAATGCATGCTTTATTATGTTGATAATAGTGTAGACATTTGAGATTGATATTTATTATTCTAACCATGCATTTGTTAGATATACTTTTCCTTTTCGCAATATGGTGATTGCATTTTCCAATCATTATATTTGTACATTCAAGCAATACTATGTATTCCACATTCTTCTTCAAAGAAAAAAATCTATCTCGAGAGATTATTGGTATTAATGGTGTTAGCATTGGTTGGTTATCAAAATAATATAAATGTTTTCCTCCATGAGAGCATGAAATATAGTGTGTAAAGAAATATTCAAATAAATACATACATATTAAGTTCAGATTCGTTAAGAAGGTTCACATTTTATTTTATTTTTAGATAATTTACCATGTTTTTATATAATAGACAAAAAATGGAAATTCAATATGAAAGCAATCAAGTACAAAACATCCTTATGTCAACCAAAAATAATAGAAATTAAAATCAATTGTGCCAGACTATAACAATTCTTCTACAATGTTCTCTCAAACCCACCTTTAAAAATTCATTTATTTTCACTATCATACTTAACTAAACAATTGATAATTTTGATGAAATATAACAAAATTTTATATGTTTTAAAATCACCGCACACACCTATATATAATCGAGAAGTAGTTAAATAGGATTATCTAAAAAATAATCTTTTCTATATTTTATTTTATTTGTTTGCGGGTTCATGGAAGCAAATAATTGAATTATTTTAGTCCAAGTCGCGTGCACACTAGCAAGTCAAATTAAATAATATTAGTTTAAAAGTAGCTACCACTCTATGATTTAGCATATAGTTAGAAGTGATTCTAACTTTTTAATATAGAAAACTAAGTGGGGTATCACTTGTTGATTTGTTGTAGTGTATATGCATAGAAATTGTTGGAAAAATATAATGAGCATGTGAAATCAAAGATATTTGTTTGTGATGCCTCAATTGACACAATAGATTTGTGTTGTTTGTTTAATCAAATAGTTGATTTGTATGATATGGATTAATTTTTTTTTTATCGAGAGTGTAAGGTTGAAGATAAGGATGTGTTTGAATATACAAATCTTGCAGGTTGTAATGTTAATAACAAATGATGGTTTGATTAATATGGATGGATGGATGTATCCAAGTGGCAAAGGTTAATTATTGTTGTTCTAGAATAGAAGTTCTAGGATAAATTGGTGAGGACCAAACAGTACTTGAAAAATAGGGTTCTTAATTCAATGTTAGAGAACAACATACCATATAAAATTTATATTGACAAAAAAGTCAATTTTAACACATTTAAATGTTTTAGGCTATGAATGATTTATTTGGGTACAAAATAAAAAATGATCTAGTTTATATTTTAAGACAAAAACGATATATACTTGTTCACCATAATGAAAATATTAAAGGATATAAACTTTATAATCGAAAGATATTTAGCATTCTATATTTCAAGGATATCACTTTTAGTAAATTTAAAGGCTTATCTCAAGAAAAAAGGTCAAAGATGGAAAAGAGTGAAAACATGCCTTTTGAATCAAATTTAGAGCAGACTAATGCATACAAAAGATGAAAAGATAAGTTGACATGATATTTTAGATATGAAGATTAGGAAAACATTTGTCATAAAAGTCCTAAGAAGAATAGGGTTTAGATTTGACAAGAAATTCTTCACTAGTAATTATGAGAAAATCCAAAAGAAAATGAAGATCATTTAACAAGTATATTGTATAAAAAATTTGTATTTCTTTTCTAATATTTATTAATAATGAATCAAGTCATATGGAATAATATCTCACTTTTAAGGAGAAGAAGTCTACAAAGAATATCATGAAAGAGACAATGTTGTCATTGAGGTAGGGCAAGACTTGAGACTTATTATGGCAAGATTTGAGACTTATTATGTTGGATTGAAGAGAGAAAATCCATTAACTAGAACTATATTTTCAAGAAAAATATTAGATAATGTAGATCACTTGAGTGATACAAGACACATTTTGTGCATAGGTATATCCTTCAATAGAGGTAATTGACTATGGTGAGTTCTCTTCTTCAATAGTCAAGTCAAATTCCAATAGATTGTTGTTATCCATAGTTATTGCATATGATTGTGAAAGAAATAAGATAAATTTAAAGAAACATTTCTTACATAGTGATTTATTTTTTGGATTTTGATTGTATTGAAATTAAGATAACTAAATATTGACTAACAATTATATTTTTATTTTGTTTGATAGAATTGTTAGCTAAAAGAGCAAGTGGTAGAAAATAGTTTTCCTATACACACATCTAAAGAATATATGGTTTCAATAGATGCTTCAACTAAATAGTCACATAAAAAAATTGTCTGCCAAAATTATCCGAATGAATAAATTTATTCATCATCTCTAACAAAAATGAAAAGTCAAACTTGCTGTCGTGGTCGTAGATTCTCTCTAGAGGTATTTTTCACGTCATGTTTGATTAGGTGATCAGAGCTTCCAGAATGGTTACGAGACAATGACCTTCACAGTCCACCTTCCATCAAATTTCCAACTATAGAAAACTCTGAGGGGAATAAACGGTCAAAAAGGATCGGGCGACAAAGTCATACAATTGTATTATATTCAATATACTACGCGTTAAACTTAGTTTAAATTCCATGGGATTTCTTCGGTTTTGAGTAAATGTCGATGGCCCAACTCATTTGCGCGCAGTGGCTAAAGAAAATGTCGATGGCCCGTCTGCAGGACGAGTTTCACAAAATTCTGTTATCTAACAGTGAACCCATCGATCCGGACCGGTAATCATCGGCCCGACCATCCTCGTGTTCGAGCACGGACGACTGCATAACTGGCTCCACATGCTCTGACGGCGATGACGACGGCAGCAGCCAATCCAGCTCTAACTGTTCGTCATCAGACAGCACATGCGAATTCAACATGGTTCCGTTGGACGCCGTGGCGGTTCTACTTAATATAGCGCAGTGCATGGCGAAGAGTTGATACGCGAGGGAATGCGTTCGAGTCTTCACTCTCACTAAACTGTCCGTGGTGGAAGAGAGTTTATACAATCTGGGCGTGGAGAAGGTGAGGTTGAACGATGTTAGAAAAATGGAGTGGAAAGTCCTGGATGACAAGATCAAGAAATGGATACACGCTGCCAAAATCAGTATCCCTATTCTGTTTGCCCGAGAGAAGCAGCTGTGTGTCGATGTGTTTGTGGAACATGACAAGATGAGAGATCCTTGTTTTGCTGAAATCGCCAAAGAGCGCACAGAAAGGCTTCTCGCCATTGCAGAGGCCGTGGCAGCCGCGAGCCGGGCGCCCGAAAGAATGTTCAGGGTGCTGGACCTCTACGAAGCGCTCACCGATCTTATGCCGGAAATAGAAAGACATGTTTTCTCAAGAAGCTTGCCGAAGCGTACACTAGCAGGCCAACAGGATCCTGGCGAAACTAGGCGAGGCGGCCCGGGCAATTTTGATGGAATTTGAGAAGATAGAAATATAAGGTTCCTATTCTGGGCGACAGTATTCATCCTCTCACCAGGTACGTTATGAATTATCTGTCTTTTATCTCCGATTACAGGGAAACTTTGGTAAACATAATCAGGGAACCACCAGGGGAGCTGCCGAAAGCCCTCCCCGACAATGACCTGACTGATTCCTCTGCCCCGCTGTCTGTCCACCTCGGATGGACCATTTTTATCATGCTGTGCAAGCTCGACAAAAAATCTGATCTGTACAAAGACGTGGCCCTATCGTATCTCTTTCTCATGAACAAAAAGTATAATGGCTCTGAGCTCATATATATAATGGGGGAGGGGTAGCTTGGAAAACAATGGAATAAAGTTAGGCAGTACGCGGTGAAGTATGAGACAGCCGACTGGATGAAAGTATTGTCCTGGATCTGGGATAGCATGGCAATGTGGTCAGCCTCGGGCATCCTGTTGCTATTGATCTCTTTAAGCAGCTTCTTTAGAGCCTCTTCAAAGGAAGACTGGCTTTTTGTGAGCCTCCTCCACTCGTAGCCATCCTTCTTCTCATGTATGAACATAGTTGCATGCCCATCTTGCAAGAACCGGAGGAGCTTATGCCTTTCGACATTCATCACGAAGGAGACCTACGAAGCAATTTTAAAAAAGCTGAGTCTACGAAGAGACTCAGTAAGACATCTGCCATTGCCATTAAACTTGTCCTCATTTCACATCTTCCAAATGAACCAAAGGATATAAGAAGATAAGATAAACCAGAATAAGTTAGCGTCCTTTTCTAGTCCATCAATATAACTAGAAATAATGTTAAGGATATCCACATGATTAGGAATGCAAAAACCAAACATTAACCATACCTCCCTAGCAAAGGAGCAGTCAAAAAGAATGTGTCTGTCTTAGGTAATCTGCAAATGGAACACATATCAATACTAAGGGGGTTTCTCCTTATTGGGAGTTTGTCAATAATAAGCTGCCATTTAAAGCATTGTATTTTAAGGGGAATCGGGCTTTTCTGTAGTCGAGTAAAGCATTTATACCAAGAGTTGTCAGGCAGATCCAAGTACCATACATGTTAACATGATTAATAATGGAGTCATTTTTTTATAGATATATATTATTTAATGAAAATTATTAAAAAAAGTCATTTAAAATGATAAAAATAATATTTCAAGTTGTTATTTTAGTTTCATAGAATAAATATAATTGTATTAATTAAATATTTAATTTGATAAATATAATATTAATATAATAAAAAATCTAATGGTGGACATAAAAATTTGACTACTCAATTCATAATGACAAATTTAATATAAAAACATCATATTATAATTGATGATAACAAATTCTTTTTTTTGTGATTGCAAATATAGTACATAAATGTTATGTAAAAGTAATTGAATAGACAAAATAGTTTATTGTGTTGGTATTATGTAGCCTGTAATTAGTATAAAAACCACATTGACCTTGATGAAACCCTCTAGAAATTCTCATCTAGACAACAAATGTTCAAACTCAGTATATATATTTTAATGTCTTTTAATTATAATGTGTTGACCCAAGATTAAATATATTATTTAATATGCCTTTGTGATGTAATATATCTTGTACTAATGTCTTGATTGCGTATGGTAATAGTTAGTTAGGGTTGATTCTCTAAAGTAAGAACATGAGATGCTTCATCATTCTAACGAGATAAGGTTTTTACTCTAGATGAGTAAAACAAAATATGCTTTGACAAACTAAATAATTATTCTAAAAACTCTTGGAAAGATCCTTTATTATATCATCAAGTTTCTTTGTTTTATAAAAGTAAGGACAAATTTAAGTAGTTAAATTCATAAAAAAAGATATTCGCAATTAAAAATAGACTATTTACAACCTACAAAGAATTCTACAAATCTCCCACCTAAAGTAAGTATATTAGACTAATTCAAAACAAGGATCAATAGTCATAATTGGCATTATGCCTATCACCAAACTAAATTATGTTTTTAAAAGATTGGATTGACAAATCTAAATTATTATTTCTATTTTTTAAATAATAGAGAATAAATTTTTATTTGAAAAAATCTTATTTAATTTTCAACAATTTGCAAGCATTGTGTCTTCATAATACATTTTTTTAAATCATCTATAAACCTCATTTTCAATCCCTTACAAGAACCATGGTGAAACTTAGATGAACATTCTCATACATCTTACATCCCATATTAGATACATAATCTTCTCAATTTTAATGAGATTTTTGATTGATGTTAATACAATTTTCTAGAAAATTCAAGGATCAAATGACCATTGAAATTTATTTCAACTAAAAGATTTAAATACAAAATTTATTGAACAAACTAAACATAATCAAACACAAAGATCCTCTCAACCCCTCATAAACCTAGTCAAAGAACCAACATAATATCCATTAGGATAAACTATCTTTATTAGGTTTAAATTCCTCAAAGATAAGAAATTTGAATATTTTAATACCTCTTACTAATCTAATAATATATTTTTTTCTTTCTAAAAAGTAAAATGATCCCATTCCAAATTTTAAATTTATGAATCTAAATACATAGGCTAGTGGTTCATAATCCCTAATATCCAAAAATTGGCAATCTACTACTAATTTGTTTTACAATTTTAAATATAAAAAACAAAAATATTCAATGAAAGATCCAAAAACCTGGAGCAAAACACTCATTTAGATCACAAAATATCGAAATCGAAATACTCACTTCAAAATATAATATTTCAAAATCCAAAAAATACCATATCACATCTAACAAAATAATCCATCTCTAAACCTAGCATGGTGTATGAAATCATCAATCCCACCTCTAGCTAATCCCAATCCATTTATGCATATCTTAATATTACCATATTTCAGTCTACTCTTCTTACCTATACTAGTACATAAGCCAACATATCTCCATTACTACATCCTTTCATATAAACTTTTACATATCATACCACTCCATTTATGTTTACAGTACATCCAGAAAAGCCATCCACACAATTATCAAATCTCGTGAATGAAATCCATAAAGAATAGAACTATTAGTGTGATCCACCTAAATTGAATGGGTATAATGTAACATTATTATCTTATAAAGGAAGTAGACATGTGATTAAAAAGAAAAAATGAACTTCAATAAAATATAAAATTGAAACATTAGTTATAAAGAGGGAAAAATCAACATGATAGTTTTTTTTTTCTTTTTTTCTTTTTGGTAGGAATCATATTTGAAAACCTAAAAAAAGGAGAAAAGGAAAAAGTAAAGAGAAAAATTTGTGGTAAAATCTAATTTTTCAATAAGTATTATATTAATTAGATTGTTAATTCCTTTTGTATTTGATAATACAATCCCTTTTGTCAATTGAATTTTTTCATATTTTTATATGTTTTATCTAAGTAATTTAACAATTTTATGAAGCACACCTTGATTTGCAATAAAAATTAAAAGGTGAAGAGATACAATTCCCTAAGTGTTTTTTTTTCTTAGATTTCTTTTTCAAGCAAAGAGACACCTTGGAAATGATATATGTTGATGTCTTTTACATATATTTTGCAAAATATAGGTATTCTAGTGATGAATATACACATATATACATACACACTCTCAACTCATTTTCAAGAATCTCATCTTATTTAATTTTAATACAACCAATAAATTTTATGTCAAATTTTATTTAAAATAATTCTAACATAAATTTTTGAAGTTATTGATATTTTAGGCGTTTGAATTTTTTTAACAAATGATGAAATTAAATCAATGACTATACACACAAATTACAAGTCATTTTCTATCAAATTTGAACGATATTCAATAATTATTGAACGTCTTTCAATTATACCTTTCAAAATTTATGAACTCTCACTCTTCACTAAATCAAACAATTGATAATTCTATTAATATATAAACAATTAGTAGCTTTGATAAGCTAAAATATTTTGTTATTAAATATTAAAATCAATCTATATTTGAGATAAATTTTCTTTTAGTTTATTATTTCTATTGTATATTTTTTAATCCATGAATAGTAAAATAAGATTATTGAAAAATATATATAAATTTTAAATATTCCTTGGTTGCGGGTCAGAGAATGATAGATAGTGTACAATTAAAAGATGATGTTTTGTAGCCTCCCTTTCAATTTGATTTGAACCTTAATGACTCAATTGTAAGTTGTCCACTCCCACTTAAAAATTCTTCTTCATCAAATTTATATTAACATGAACTTAATATTGAAATAATATTTTATTAAATATAAAATCAATCTTATTCCAAATACATTTTCTTATAGAATGTTATTTATTATATATTTTTTAAGCCACAAATACTTAAACAATATTATTAAAAATGGTGTGTTAATGGACTAGAAAGGGTTCATCCTTGGAAACATGAAGATAGCCCAGTAACATGGTTGCCACCGGAGCAGGGTTGGATCAAGGTTAACTTTGACGCGTTGCTAGAGGAAATCCTGACCCATCGAGTGTCGAGTGTGTGGCAAGAAACTATCAAGAACAAATTTTGACTAGATGTTATCAAAAATTAAAAATGGGAACTAATAATGAAATTGAGATCATTTTGGCTCTTTTGACAGTCCAAGTGAAAAGAAAGTTGGGGATGGTGAATCATCACCTCGAGGAGATTCTCATATTATAGGATGATTCTCAGATTATAGTGCAATATTTACTGATAAAAAAAAAAATTACTATTGATAAAAATTTACACATTTTATAATTATTCTTTTGTTCCAACGCATCGGAGGAGGGATAGGCGGTGTAAAATTTATATTAACATAAATTTAAGTTTAACGCATACAATGTTGCATATAAATTTAAGTGGTCATGTATGTGATTGAGGATGTCAATTTTAAGGTGTTCTATTTTGGCAAAGAGGTCCTAATGTACATTTTAAAATTAATTTTAAGGGGTTTCAAATGTTATAAATCAAGGATGTAGATTATTAAGCCTCGGTCCTAAGATCCCCTTCATGTGTTGAAATAGTATGTATACATTGAAAGAATTTAATACTTCCTAGGTCATGTCATAGTTAAGGTACATGTGTAAATTGAAAATATATTTGAGGGATCCTATAAATCAGCTAGAGGTCCTAATGAAATCTTGAATGTTAACAAATTTCAATTTAGTTTAAGGGGGGCCATGTGATAATGAATGACTTAAGGGGTCATGTTAATTATGTCTTAAGCATGGGTCATGTGGGTGATAATGAATGTTTTAACTAGGGGTTAGATGTGATAATTAATTTGTCTCTAGGGGTCATAGATAAATGATTGAAAGTAGAGGTCCTAATGAGATCCTAAATTTACATTAGGTCGACATATACATGTTGAAAGTACATGTAAGGGATCATGTGATTTAAATTAATGTCTTTTAAGTGGTCATGTGATAATTAAGATGTCTTAACCTGGACTCGTGTGTGATATTTAATATCTTAATAGGTCTTATCTTGATTGTAGGTCCTAATGAGATCCTAAATGATGTAGGTTTTTAAATGTATGCATTGAAAGTATATTTTGTGTACCTTAAGTTTGGATTTGAATTTCGTTAAATCATTTGAAAGTATATTTTTCTTACCTTAGGTTTGAATTTTAATTTCGTTAAATTATTTTTGTTTTCGGTTTTGTACATGTTTTTGTTTTTTATTTCATTTCATTTTTGTTTTTGTTTTTTTATTTTCATTTTCATTCATTACGCAAAACAAAGAATTTTATAAAAAAATTGCTTAAATATTAAAACATAAATTAAAATTCTAAATAAAAAACCTAAACTAAACACTAATTTTTCATTTTTAATTTGGAAAAAAACTTCAACAAAACCATTACTTTTAATTAAAATTAATAAATAAATAAATAATTAAATAAAATAAAAAGAATCTTTCATAAATTAAAAAAAATACATTTAAAACTAAATTAGAAAAAAGAAGGGAGAAAGCGGCCTACCTAGAAGGCTTCGTGGGCAGGTGGAATTCTGCAATCATGATTCCAATGAGGAAAAGAGAGCTGGATCCCCTTTTTTATTTTGAATATATTTTTAAGAAACAAGATCTCTTTTCATTTTAGAATGGGATTTCGTTTCTAAAATTTAGATTGGGACCCTAAAGCCTATAGGATCCCGATATGTTTTTAGGCTCGTGATCTTATCACTAATCGAGATCCCATTTCATTTGCCATGCACTCCACCCAATTTTCCTTTTTTTCTATGTGTAAAAATTCCACATGAAGTGAACGCAGCTTCTTGCACTTACCCAAATCTACATGTACCTGAAAAGACTAGATCACTAAGATGTTTTCTCAACAAAGAAGTGATAGGAAATCCCAATACTTCAGCAACTTATTTCTATCTATTATTTTGGGTGTTAAAAAATAATATTTAAGATATTTCTTTATTCATAGTATGTTGATAGTTTGGTATATTCATCTAGAGATTCATTGATATTTTTTTTCTTATGTAACATTTTCTTCCCTAAATAAAATTGTGTTGTCTGAAACTATGCATGCATAATTACTTCCAAATCTTCTACTACTTTGATTCCTTTCCATATTGCATAGTCCCTTTTCCTTTTAACTATTCTTTCCATAGCCTCTGCCATTATGACTGAAAGGAAAGTAGAGATGGGATCTCCCTATCCTATACCATTAGATGATTTGAAGAATCCACATAAAGCTCCATTAACTAGGATTGAGTACCTTATTGATGAAATACAAAAAATGAATCATCTGTAGCCTTTTTCTTTATTACTATCAAGAAAAAACTCTATTTTACCTTGTCATATGCCTTACATCTAGCTTAATCATCACCCCTTAAATTATGTATGTGATCATAGTATGTGTTGTCTCACTAGAGCTACTATTATTCTATCAATAATATCCTTGATAAGCATGTTGGGACCTCCAAAATTTGGAAAAATTTGAGGGCCAATGTTGAAAAATCACTTGAGACACTTAGAAAGACTTTTGCAAAATCAGTCTAAGTAGCCCACTTTGAGGGTTAGTATCTTCATACCCTTTTATTTTCATGAGAAACTACATGGGGATACCGTTAACCTCTTAGATGAGATATGACTCATGTCCATTTGTAGATTCTTAGGATCAGGTTTGATAAATTTTTGAAGTTCATGTTTTGGGGTCTTGAGGTAGATTTGTTGATTGCACACTATCAAAATTTTCTAAGTAGCCACTTTCATAGAGTTGCATTTTGTTACTAGTCGATAGTCATGTCAAAATAATCATTCCCAACAATTCTTTACATATTAATGATCCCCCATATCAGTTTTCAAAGCCCCATGAATCTATTTGCTATTTTTCCTAAGTCAATTCCATATGCAATTTGTTCAAATTTGCAAATTGAATAGTGTCAAATCTACTAAAGTAGTCTTGCATATTAATTTTTATTTCATGGCCTATTGAATTGCATTCCAAAGTTAGTATTCCCCATGATTCTCTATATATTCATATACCATTTCACCAGGTTGTAGCACCCTAGCACTTTATTTGATATCTTTCCAAAGCCAAATCTAAACGGACTTTGTAAGGGTCAAAAATCACCAATTCCAAAAAGGTTCAAAAAGGGCAAGTTTGGATATTAACATTTTGCACATATGATGGAATTGAGAAAAACCCCTTTGCACATGTGCCCACCATATCCAGATGAAGTGATTCCCCATTGGTTGCCCCTAAAACCGAGGTTTAGTATTTTTCAAATCAGTGTTTGGATAGGGTTTGGAAGATGCAGTTTTAGAATATGGTTGAGTAGGAAACTTCAAGTGTTAAAATTGGTCACCTCAAGAATCATCATGAATATCTATTTGGCATTTTGGATTCCCTGTATAACATTCAAATTGTTTGCTAGTTTCTAAGGCCCAAAGAGATGATTTGATCAGTTTTCAAAAGAAGTTCCATATGCTACTTGAGTGGTTTGGTTGCAGTGTAGAGACTCCAAACATCAAATTTGAATAATGATACACTCAAATTTTCAAATCCAAAATATGTCCAATTAAGCTTTTAGAGAATTTTTAAGGGTCATTTGTTGAAGAGCAATTTTTTTTTAGCTAGGCCCACCAGAGACCCGGCTAAGGTTGTGGCCCAACAAGATCAATTAATGCTTATTTTAATAAGTATATATTATTTAAGTTATTTTTAATTAAATAATATTACATCCAAATTTATTTAGATGGTGAAAGTAAATCAGGATATTTAAACCATTTGATTTGTTGAGGAAATTTGGTTATGCCAAAGGGGAATTTGACTAAATCATATTAGAATGATTTAGGTGCTCATGCATACTAAGAATGTTTAAATTATTCCAATGATTATTTAAATTCTCTTACTATTGCCTTGTTGTTTCTGACATATATTATCTTAATGGTGTTGGGGGGGGGGGCACAAAGGGCTTGCAAATTAAAGGTTTTCATCATATTTATGAGCTCCCCACTCCCCAACATGGAAATGGGAAAGAGATTGAGAACAATGTAGGATAGAGAGGGACGCGATGGGTTTCCCCTCTACCCCGCAATAACATTAAGGTAGACAAAAGTGTAATGCATGTTGAATATCTAGTCAACTAAGAGGGGGTGGGGTGGGGGGGAGGGGTGAATCAGTTGCCAACTTAAATAATTTCTTCAATGCTTTCAAACATTCAAAATAACCAAAAAAAATAATTAAATTAGATATAATCATGAAGAACACATACATACAACACATCACACAATGAACACCAGATATGACGTGGAAACCCAAAAAGGGAAAAACCACAGAGAATGCTAGTTCTCAATATAAAACATTAGTTAAGGTGATTTATACAAAGGGTGGCTCACTGCCAGAATGATCACTACAAAGGGCTCACTGCCCAAAAAAAGGCTCGCTGTCGAAGAAAGAAAGAAAGAAAGAAAGGTAATCCACCACTGTAACACAATCTACAAAACTAGACCACTTCCGACGCCTCAACACCAACACACATTGCACATCATCAATAATAAATTCCTTCCTTTTTAATATTGCATATCTTCAATAACAATGCTACACAGTTTTCATACTAATGCAATCAAATCATCCTCATATATAAACATTGTCCTCGGGAAGCATAATCTTCTAATTTAGGTAAGACAAAGATCTAAACTAGGTCAAAACTAAACATTTTGGTTGTGGGAAGGAATGAGAAGTAGACAACATGTTACATCCATTAAAAATTCTAGACCCAAACTATGATTCATACTCTACACCAATGTCGCTACTCATCCTCAAATTTCGGACTTAATTTGGACCTAAAAATCATTGCCCAATACAACAAAAATATAAATGGAACCAAGATATACATGAATACAATTGAGGAACACCATATCCAATAAATAAGAATATATGGATCACCATTAACTTAATCAATCCATGCTGAATATAAACTGAGACACACCATCTGGAGCACCAAAGATTTTGGGAACACTTCCGGATCACCAACACTGAAACTATGTGCTGAAATTAATGAAAACCATTATGTCGGCATCATGACAAACAATCATACTCATCAACAACATCACATTTTCAACAATCTCCCACTTTGTCATTTATGGCAACATCCATCTACACCAAACAACAAAACTCTGCACAACTATGCAACTCTGCATCTCAACTCTACAACTCTTTGAAACTCTCCCCATTTGACATTGAGGACAAAGGTAGGAATAACTCCCCCTATGAAACTCACTCTTTCTCCTCCTAAGAGGAAGCACCCAAGCATTAGTCTAGATAATAATGTGCAAGTTGCTCACTGGACCAATGCACTTCCAAATGTACATTACTTCAAACTAGGAAAGCGTAATACCTTTGACTTTTGCCAAAGATACTCAAAAGTATCATTACACAACACCTTTGTGAAGATATATGCAATCTGCTCTTTTATAGGTACACACTCAAGCTTTACTTCATTATCCAATACCTTTTCCCTCAAGAAGTGATACTAAATAAATATATGCTTTGTTCTAGAATGTTGTACCTAATTCTTAGAAATGTTTATTGCACTAGTGTTATCACACATAATAGAGATGGGTTCATTGAATGTTACACCAATATTCCTCAAAGTCTACTTCATGCATAGAGTTTGTGTGCAACATGAAGATACTGCAATATATATTATGCTTCATCTGTAGATAAAGAGAGAAACCTACTTATTACTTGATCAAGCAACTAACTAGGAGCCAAGAAAGAATGCTCCACCACTTGTACTTTTCCTATCATCAACACGTCTAGACCAATCTACATCAGTATAAGTTGTCAAAGTGAAATCTGAATATCAGGGATACCACAAGCCAAAATATTTTGTTCCTTTTAGATATTTGAAAATTCTTGTTACTGCCACAACTTGTGATTCATTTGGTTCTTGCTGAAATCTAGCCACCAAACAAACTGCATACATGATATGATGGTTTGGTAGCAATGAAAAATAGCAATGCCTCAATCATTGATCAATACTGACTTGCATTAGCCTTAGGGGACATCATCTTTTTTCAACTTGCATCCAGTGGTCATACGTGTACACACAGGTTTGGAGTTATCCAACCCAAACTTATTCAACAATTCCTTAATATATTTAGATTGAGAAATGAAAATATTTATCATTCTGGTTTACTTGCAAATCAATAAAAAAATTTAAATCACCAATCATGGACATCTCAAATTCCTTCTACATCGCATTAGCAAATTTTATGCACACGCCTTAATTCCCTCCAAATATTATGTCATCAACATACACTACAATAATTAATATTTTACCTGAATCAGTTTTAAAGTATAAATTGTTACCAGTTAATCCCTTCTGAAAACCTTGATCAATCAAATTCTTACCTAGCCTTTCATACCAAGCTCTCGGAGATTGTTTCAATCCATACAGGGCCTTCTTCAACCTACAAACAATGTTCAAATCATCTTTCAACTTAAATCCTTCTGATTGTTCAATGCAAACTTCTTTCATCTCTCCATCCAAAAATGATGATTTCACATCCATCTGATAAACCTTGAAATCCTTAAAAGTTGCAAAGGCAAGAAACATCCTGATTGCCTCCATCCGAGCAATCGAGGCATATGTCTCCTCAAAATCAATATCTCCAATCTGTGTATAACTATTTCAAACCAACCTTTCTTTATTTCTCACAACCTTTCCATCTTCATCCAACTTGTTCCAGAATACCCATTTTGTTCCAATCACATTCTTATCTTCTAGTTTGTGAACTAATTCCCATGTCTAATTCTTCTCAATCTGATCCAACTCTTCTTTCATTACCTTTATCCAATTATGATCATTGCAAGATTCTTATACTTTTTTCGGTTCCATCTCTAAAAGTAAACATAACAAAATTTGTTCTTGAGCTACTTTGCTTCTTGTGATGATTCCTTTGTTCTTATACTTGATGAATGATTCTTCTGAATATATCTCAGGGTCTTAGATGTAGATGTTGGAGCTTCTCGAGCTTCCTTTTCTTATTCTCCTTCTCTAATTTTATCTTCCCTTTTTCTGTTATTCGTTTCATCAAACTCACATCCTCCACCTTTATCAAACTCTTTAGAAGTATCTTCATCAAACATCACATTTGCACTTTCTACAATCTTGTTTAGCCTTTTATTGAAACATTGGTATGCATTGCTCCTTGTAGAATATCATAGTAACATGCCTTCATCTGCTCTGTTATCAAACTTTCCAATATTATCTTCATCTCTCTAGATATAGCACTTTCTTCCAAATACCTTAAAATATTTCACTGTCACAGTTCTACCATGACATAGTTCATATGATGGCTTTCCATGTCTTTTTCATTATAGAATTTTTTTAAGAGTGTAGACTATAATGTGAATTGCTTCTCTCCAATAGACTTTCGGGAGTTTTGCTCCTTCGATTATTGTTTTGGCTAGCTCTTGAATTGTTTGGTTCATTCTTTACACTACACTATTTTGTTGAGGGGTCCTAGGAGAAAACAACTATCTTCTAATACAATGTTTCTCACAAAATTTGTTAAACTCATCAGAAGTAAATTTTCCTCCTCTGTCAGACCTCAAACACTTAATCTTTCTATCAATTTCATTTTCTACTTTAGCCTTGAATATCTTGAATTTTTCTAATGCTTCTAACTTATTTCTTAGAAATGCAACACATGATATTCTATAATAATCATCAATAAACAACATGAAATACTTCTCATCTTGTATACTCCTTGTTCTAGTAGGACCACATAGGTGTATGTGAACGAAATCCAACAATCTGGTGGACGAATGCTCCTTTCCTCTATATGTTCCTCTTATCTGCTTCTCAACTTGACATTCTCTGCAAATGTTGTTATCTAGTTTGGTTAGCCTCAACAAATCTCTCCGAACACTTGATGAGATAATCTTCACCAAGTTGTCAATATTCATATGAAAAATGCCCTGGTGCCAAAGCCAATGGTCATTGATCTAAGATAACAAACAATACTTTGTATCTCCTTTTAGCAGATACATGTTTCCACCAGTTCTTTTCCCTGCTGTTATAACAATTTTGAATCCCTTTTGGATCTCATGGCCATCATCCTAGAAAACAACATTTTGCAACCATTTTCGCACATTTGTCCAATGCTCAAAAGATTATGATGCAAACCCTTCACATAGTAAACATTGTCAATATTATGTTTTCCATCAAAAGAAATAGAACAAATTCCCACAATATGTGTTGTTTAATCATCTCCAAACCTAACAAAACCTCCATCATAATTTTCAAGTTTGACAAATTACTTTTATCACCAGTCATATGATTTGAACATCCACTATCAATGAGCCATTCATTTCTATTTATCATAACATGTAAAATAATAGCAACAGTCTTAGGAATATCAATTTTAGGTACATCTCTTTCTACCAAAAATAAACAATCACCATCCTCATAATCTAATTCATCATCTAAAATATCGACATCATCTTTGACATAATAGGCTCTCTTATTAAATTTTCCTTTACCTTCTTTAGACTTTTGTCTTCAACATTTTTCTGGGCACCTAGTAGCAATATGACAAATCTTTCCACATCCAAAGCATTTAAGGGGTAACATACCTTTGTATTTGTTGGTGCCTTTCTTTAATTTCCTCACAAAGTTTGTTTCCATCTCATCTATACTTTCATCTTTTTGATCTTCCTTAGAGGCTTTAAAGGCAGATTCAAATTTAGGTTTGTCTTTTCCATACTTCCTTATCTCAAATGGTGATAGAGTACAATAAAGCTGCTCTCTAGTAAAATTCTTCAAATCATAGGTTTCTTCAATAGGTGAGATCTTGTCATTGTAGCTTTCCGGTAGGGAATCAATATTTTCTCAACTATGTCTTCATTTGTCAAGGTGTCGACAAGTTCCCTAATTTCATTTACTTCTTTATCAACCTTTTGAAAATAGCTAGTTATATCTTCTCCTTATTCCATTTTCAATTTCTCATATTAGCTGTTAGCTTCTTTGATAGTTTAACTCTGTCATTTCCTTCATAGATATCTCTCAACTTTTCCCAAACCTCATAAGTAGTATTCAACGAAATAACCTTTGTCAATCCAGTCTTTGATAAAGCACTGAAAATAACATACCTTGCCTTTTTATTCTCTTCATAAGCTTGAATCTCATCCGAAGTGGTAAGACCATTTGCCAGTTGAACATACTTAGTTTCCACTACTTTCCAAGAATTGTATCCCAAATAGATCAAGTAGCCTCTCATCTTCACTTTCTAGAAACTATAGTCAGATCCTTCAAAGATAGGAATAGTCAATTTATGTGCCATCGGATCAAGATCTACCTCACCTCAAGTGGTTAAGCTCTTCTCCAAAGAACCAATGCTCTAATACCAATTGTTGAATATTTGGGAAACTTAGAGGGGGGGGGGTGGAATTAGTTGACAACTTAAATAAGTTTTTCAATGCTTTTAGACATCCGGAATAACCAAAAAAATTAATTAAAGTAGATATAATCATGAAAAACACATACACATAGCACATCACACAATGAACACTAGATTTGACGTGGAAAACCCAAGAAGGGAAAAAACATGAAGAATGTTAGTTCTCAATATAAAACACCAGTTAAGGTGATGTTTACAAAGGGTGGCTCACTGCTAGAATTCTCATTGCAAGAGGGCTCACAACCCAGAAAAAGGCACACTGTTGAAGAAAGAAAGAAAGAAAGGAAGGTAATCCACCAATCTAAAACAATGTACAAAACCAGATTGCTTTCAGTGCCTCAACACCAACATACTTCGAACATCATCAATAATAAGATCCTTCCTTTTCAATCTCACATATCTTCAATAAAAATGCTACACTTTTTTCATACTAACACAATCAGATCATTCTTATGTATATACACTATCTTTGGGAAGCATAATCTTCTAAGTTGACCAAGACAAAGATCTAAAATAAGTCAACACTAAAAATTCCGATGGAGGGAAGGAATGAGAAGTGAACCATACAACAACACACATCATAAGTCAAATCAACATGTTAAATCCATTATAAATTTTGGACCCAAACCATGAAGTCATATGCTACACCAATGAGCTACTACTTATTTCTCGAATTCCAGACTTAATTTAGACCCCAAAAATCGTTGCCCAATAAAACAAAAATAGGAATGGAACCAAGATATACATGAATACAATCGATCAACACCATATCCGATAAACAAAGATATCTGAATCACCATTAACTTAATCAATCCATGTTGAATATCAACTAAGACACACCATCTGAAGAACCAATCATTCCAAGAACACATCTTCCAGATCACCAACACTAAAATCATGTGCTGACATTAATGAAAACCATTATGTTGACATCAATGGAAACCAATCATAGTCATCAACAACATCACATTTGCAACAATGTGAGAGGACAGGGTCAAACTAAAAGATTCCCACTATCCCATAGGGGAGCTTAGGACAAGGAAAAAAATATGTGGGCGACAGGAAGGACTTTTACTCATCATGTTTTTAATAAAATTTCAATTAGTCCCAACCTTGATTTAGGTTTGCTTTCAATTTTTCATTGTTCACATCATAATACTTAAGGGATTTAAATCAGTCTTGATTGTTTTCTTTGGGGTAGATATTGATTATTATCTATAGATGTCCAAAATTAATTAAATTAATATATTTAATTAATTTATTGCCTCTCACATTGTTAATTCCATTAATTAAGTTATCCTTTATTTTTCTAAAATCCAATTAAGTTATATTTAATTAATTATATCCCTCATGTCCATATAATTAATTTATCAATTGATTATATAAATCCCCATTCTTTTTAAATCAATTTAATTCCCAACCTTAGCCAATATCTTCAATATTATTCTCTAATAATGATTAATTAATTAATTATTTATTGACACGATTCTTACAAATCACCCTCTTAATCCCTATCACTTATCATATTTAATTCTAGCCTAATCATGATCGATATTTTCGTTAATTTTATTTTCCTCCACTCATTCTCTCTCCTCATGTCCCATCCTCCTAACTTGCCCACTTGCACTCTAATCCCTCATTAACCTACCTAATCACTTCTCCTAATAATTTTCCCATCCCTAATCACCTTGATTAATGATGGTTCAACTCTTTTCCATAAATGGATTTCCCATCTCATCCTCCAACCATAAATGCCATCCATTTTTAGTCCATTCAAGCAATGTCAAATCCCTTGAATCTCTTGGTGCCCCCTCTTCCCAAGGAATTTTTAATTCCTTCATCCTTTATTCTCCCCATACTCCCTCTTTCTTGGGAATTTTTTGTTCCTCTTGTCCTCTCCCAAGGAATTTTAAATTGCTTTCCTCTCTTCCCAAGGTACTTTGGGAAGTCTTCCCCATGTATTTGAGAAGTGTGGAGACAAGAAATACCTTTTTGGAAAATCTCTTAGATCTCCCACTTGTCCTCTAAAATCCTCTCCCACTCCCTTTCAATCATAGCCCTCCATTTCTTAAATCTTGGCCATCCATTTTAGGCCCCTCCAATCTATCAATTGGAGTCCCCTCCATTCACAATCATATCCATCTCATTCATATTGTCATGTTGTTCTTTTGAATCCAAGAATCATCCATAGCATCCATACCATGCGCAAATATTGACACCCATAGTCCCTCATCTATCACATTATATGAATCTCATCACTTGTTGTGTAGTGGAGAGCAATCCATATCCCTCATCCTAAGGAGGAAATCAAGTGGAGAATCCAGGGTGCATTTCCACTTCCCACTCAATTGGAGGAGGTGAGAACAAGGTATAATAGATTCAATATTTTTTTTTTTAAATTCTTTTGTTGTATTTCATGTTTTAATATATGCAATTAATCCTTTCCCCCTTTTTCTCTCTTCATTATCAATTTTGTAGGCCCCTTGTAAAACAATCATATATGCCACTTATTTATTCCAACACAGACTATACTTGGCTAGAAATCCCAATTGTCAAAGTTGCATGAAGAATGCGAAGAACATTTGGAATTATCATTTTTTGTACACTATGATAGAAGATTAAAGTAAACTCATAATATTTAATATTTTTATATCAAGCACTAACCAAAAGCTCAATATTCAATGCATTAAAGGCATATGTATTACATTTCTATAAGAAAAGAGGATAAGTAAGAAAAGAAAGGGTTTGTTATACATGTTTTATTATGCTAATAAAAGTGTGTAGACATTTGGGATTGATATTTTTTATTTTAACTATGTACTTTATTGATGTATTTTTCCCTTTCACAATATGGTGATTGCATTTTCTTATCATTACATTTGTGCATTCAAGAAATACTATGTATTCCACATTATTCTTAAGAATAAAAAATATATGTCAAGAGATTATTGGTATTAATGATGTTAGCATTGGTTGGTTATGAAAATAATATAAATATTTTCCTCTATAGATTATTATTGATAGATTGAGAGCATGAAATATACTGTGAAGTGAAACAATAAAATAACTATATGCATATTAATTTTTAATACATTAAGAAGGTTCATATCTTATTCTATCTTAATATAATTGACCAAGTCCTTATATAATAGACAAAAACTAGAATTTCAATTACATGAAAACAATCAAACATGAAATATTCTTATGTCAACCGAAACAAAATAGAAATTACAAATCATTTTTTTCCTTTAAACTTCTAAGAAATTGAACAATTACAATACTTCTAGAATGTTGTTTCAATACTTCTCAGGTCACCATATATTACACATATATATATCTTTAATCGAGAAGTAATGAAATAGGATAATTAAAAGAATCTTTTCTATTTTTTATTATTGTTTGTGTGCGGGCTCGGGGAAAGAAATACCTCAATTATTTTAGTCTAAGTCGTCCACACATTTGCAAGTCAAATTAAACAACATTAACATACACGTGGCTCTGCGTAGTAGGTGCTTCTCTATGATTCAGCTTACATTTAAACGTGATTCTAATGTTAACAGAATGTATTTTATATGTTACGAGACAATGAGATTTAATCAATGGGATCTCTTAAGGGTTGATTTGGTGATCGCAGCTTCCAGAATGGTTACGAGACAATGACCTTCAAAGTCTACTCTACATCAAATTTGGAATAAACGGTCACAAAGAACCCGGCGGCGAAGTCATACAATTGTATTATATTCGATATTCTACGCGTTAAACTTGGCTTAAATTCCATGGGATTTCTTCGCTTTTGAGTAAGAAGATTATCTGGGCGAAAGAGAGCACCCAAAGCAAACATAATTTAGTTTTCTTTTCATTTCTTGTTTCTCATATATGTGCTTCGCTTGCAAGATTTCGTACCGTTTGTTCACCGCTACAAAATTGCTGAACAACTGTCACTGTGTTTGTGTTAATTTAGTTTAAATATCGAATACAATCAAGATTGACGGAATTGTAGGCAGAATTGTGATCAGTGCATAGCATATTGTAGAATATCTATGTGCCTCCGACAACATGACCAGAAGCGTTCTTAGAATGCACCCGACTTTTAGAAACCCTGTTATTACAAACACATTAGATAGCAATAATTTAGAAGATATGGAAGAAATGTTAGCCGCAGCAGAGATATTGATTTCCAAATGGGACACAAATAAAAGCAGCAAAATGCTCTTTCAGAGCAACGCAGAAGAAGTCCGTATGTACATGGACTCTGTCCAAAATCTTCAACGGCTCATGGAACATTTGTCCGCCGGCGGAACCAACGCTGCCCAACTCGTCCGTGCGCAGCGGCTGATGAAAATGTCGATGGCCCGTCTGCAGAACGAGTTTCACAAAATTCTGTTATCTAACGGCGAACCCATCGATCCAGATCGGGAGTCATCGGC
This sequence comes from Cryptomeria japonica, assembly GCF_030272615.1. Classification (NCBI taxonomy): domain Eukaryota; kingdom Viridiplantae; phylum Streptophyta; class Pinopsida; order Cupressales; family Cupressaceae; genus Cryptomeria; species Cryptomeria japonica. The sequence goes on from NC_081405.1 coordinate 231,783,956, forward strand.
CCGACCGTCCTCCAGTTCGAGCACAGAGGACAGCATAACATGCTCTGACGGTGACGACGACGGCAGCAGCCAATTCAGCTCCATCTGTTCGTCATCAGACAGAACATACGAATTCGACACGGTTCCGTTGGACGCCATGGCGGATCTACGGAATATAGCGCAGCGCATGGCGAAGAGTGGATACACGAGGGAATGCGTTCGAGTCTTCACTCTCACGAGAAAGTCCGTGGTGGAAGAGAGTTTATACAATCTGGGCGTGGAGAAGGTGAGGTTGAACGATGTTCGAAAAATGGAGTGGACAGTCCTGGATGACAAGATCAAGAAATGGATATACGCTGCAAAAATCAGTATCCGAATTCTGTTTGCCCGAGAGAAACGGCTGTGCGTCGATGTGTTTGGGGGAATTGACAAGATGAGAGATTCTTGTTTTGCTGAAATCAGCAAGGAGCCCGCAGAAAGGCTTCTTGCCTTTGCAGAGGCCGTGGCCGTTACCAGCCGGGCGCCCGAAAGAATGTTTAGCACTCACCGATCTTATGCCTGAAATAGAAGACATATTTTCTCAAGAAGCTTGCTTTAGCGTGCACGAGCAGGCTGAAAGGAACTTGGTGCAACTCGGCGAGGCGGCCCGGGGAATTTTGATGGAATTTGAGAAGGCAGTTGAGAAGGAGAAATCTAAGGTTCCCATTGCGGGCGGCAGTATTCATCCTCTCACCAGATACGTTATGAATTATCTCACTTTTCTCTCCGATTACAAGGAATCTTTGGTAAACATAATCACAGATGCGCCACGGGAGCTACCGAAAGTCCTCCCCGACAATGAGCTCACTGATTCCTCTGCCCCGCTGTCTGTCCACCTCGGATGGACCGTCTTCACCCTGCTGTGCAAGATCAACAAAAAATCTGATCTGTACAAAGACGTGGCCCTGTCGTATCTCTTTCTCATGAACAACCTTCACTACATAGTACAAAAAGTGAATGGATCTGAGATTAAATACATTCTGGGGGATGGATGGGTGAGAAAACAGTGGAATAAAGTGAGACAGTACGCGGTGAAATATGAGAGAGCTGCGTGGATGAAAGTGTTGTCTTGTGTAACAGACGAAGAAGTTCCTTCGAATGGCGGAGTTTTGAAAGAGAGATTAAAGGAGTTCAATTCAGCAATGGAAGAGGTGAAGAGAAGGCATGGTGAATGGGTGGTTCCTGACGTCAACCTGCGAGAGAAATTAAGAGTTTCAATTACTGAGAAATTGATTCCGTCATACGATTCCTTTCTTAGCAGAATCAGAAGCCGGTTTGAAAGTGATATGTGCAAGATTTTGTGTTGGACGTGTTTAAGGGCAGGCCCTTATCAGTTGACTGATTTATTTATTCACATTCGCTTCCGTTTTTTGTAATATTATGTTAAAATAAATTTGACAAGGAACTGTGACTTCTGACGTGAACGGAAAGCTTACATTTAAACAATTGAATTTCAAATCAAATCAAAGTGGAGGTTACGTCAGATTAATCACCTTTGAATTCTACGCCACCGATCCCCCCTTCCCCGAGCCGGCAAGCAATAATAATAACAAATAAACAGAGAAAGATGGTTTCTAATAATCACTTAATTATTTGTGGATTAAAATAACATTTTATAAGAAAAAGTATTTATAATCTAGATTGATTCTAGTATTTAATAAATTTTGTTTTAGCGAATTTATTATTAAAATTATCAATTGTTCAATCTAGTGTAAGATTAAATTTTAAAAGGTTAAATTGAAAGGACATTATAAAAGTTAAATAAGATATGATTCTTAAATGTATATCTATATTTCACAACAAAACATATTCTATACTTTCACCATATTCATAATCATTTATGAAGAAAAAAATTTAAATATTTTTTGTAATCAATACATAGTAAAAGCATTAATATCTCCAATCTATTGAAATAGAGTAAATTTTTTTCTTAATAGAAAATATGAAATATAAAATTATGTTTTAATGTAGAAATATAATAGTCATATAACACAACCACTTTTTCATGAGAAGGAAAAATAAATATATTAAATGCATACTAAATAACTAAAAGATAAATCCATCCTAAACATCTACACAATTATTGACATAGATTTAAAATATTTTCTCCTTTTTCTCTAATATATTCTCATTTTATATATAAATATAATGCATACGCCTTTAATCGCCCTTTTTCTTTACTCTTATATAATCACGAAGAAAAACTATAATTCAAAAGGCACATAGACAGTTCTTATATCAACATTGAAAAGTGTTGGATACATGACAAACAAAAATATATTCTAAGAATGACAATCACATGGATGTCTCATGTTTAGTTCCATTACATTAATTACATGCATGTATATATTTGTAGAAACATTATCACATGCATGTAGATTCACTTTTGTTTTTTTTCACAATCATATGCATCTCCATTCGAGCTTGTTTGGATATTTCATTTTCTTTTAAAATTTTGAGCGTTTTCAATGGCCACATACTTTAACAATGATTTCTTGTTGAAGCCATGCATATTATAAAATGTTGTATATTTCTATTGATTATTTCAACATTAGTATGAAATATTATTGAAATGGACCAAGATTGTTGGGTTCAATGAAAAATCTTATAAAATTTAATATTTTTTTTCTTTTTATCATTTATTCTTATCGTTAGGTTTTTGGAGAACATTTTAAATTTGTTGAGGTGAGTGATTATTTTTTAAGTTCTCCAATCTTGTCTCCACACATAGAAATTTGCCGATTATGCGATGGTTGAGGGTACTCATTTTAAAAGTTGCTAGTTACTTCTTTGCCTCTTCACATCTTGTGAATCTAGTGGATGTTTTCAATAATGTATATTGCTTAACCATTATTAGTTTGTCCTCCCTTCATCTCTAGAGCTGTGATACTTTGTCACTACATAATACAGAATTTTGATAATAAGAAAAAAAGAAATATAAATATTGGACTTAAATCAAAAGTGTTTCATATAGGAGGGTAGAGAAATAAAGGTGTGTTGGTCACCTATTAGTCAAAGGAGATGAATAGAAGAGGAAGAGGGAATCCATGTTTGTTAGTAGAGGGAAGCGAGGGCCATAATAAGGAAATACTAGAATATATTGACATGAATGGAGAGGACATATTTTATCATATAGATTTTAACAGGGAGGGGAATGCTAAAGGATAAAATAATGCACTAGAAGTAGAAAAGAATAAGGAACTAGTTGAAACCTAATGAAGCAATGATAGCATTGAGGATTGCCAACATATGTTTATGATCTTGGTTTTTCTAAAATATGAATACCTTATTAAATAAAACAATACAAATGGGATAAAATAAATTAGGAAAACAAGTGTTGGGAAATTTAAACTTCCAGCAAAGAAGACAATGTTATGGTATGAAAGACTTGGCCATATTGGTGAGAAGATTCTCTAAACCTTAATAGCTAAGAGTCTTGTAGAAGGCCTTGAATATTGCAATATCAAGTTAGACTTCTATGAACATTGTATCTTTGGTAAACAAAACCGTGTGCAATTTTATAAAAGTTCTCATAAGTCTTCGTGGCACTTGTTGGACTATATTCATGCAGATTTATTTGGTCCTGCAAATTTTCCTTCGTTATCAAAATCTATATAGTTTGTACCTTTTATAGATGATTACAGTAGAAGGAAATTTTTTTATTTCCTCAAAGATTAAGGCTAAAATCTTCAGTCAATTTAAGGAGTTTAATCCTTGGTTGAAAATTATACTGATAGGAAGATTAAATGTTTCAGAACTAAAAACAATAGTGAGTTTTGTTATACAAAGTTTGATAAGTTTTGTAGAGAGTATGGGATTGAAAGATATAAGACAACTCCATACACTCCTCAGTAGAATGGAGTTGCAGAGAGAATGAACAGGACGTTGATGGAGAGGGCTAGGAGTATGTTGAGTGGTGTTGGCCTTAGATAGAAGTTTTGGGTTGAATTTGTTGCCACAACATTTTATTTGATCAATAGATCTCCTACATCAGCTCTTGTTGATAAGACACCCATGGAGGCATGGTTTGGTAAAAATCCTTCATTAATGCATCTTAGAGTATTTAGTTACAAAGCATATGCACATGTGCCAAGTGAGAAGAGGTCTAAGTTGGAAAGGAAAGCAGTTAAATGTATTTTCATTTGATATGGTGTCGGTGTGAAAGGGTACAAGCTTTGTGATCGAGTGACCCAAAAGGTTCTCTATAGAAAAAGTGTAATTTTTAAAGAGATGAAACCTTCCACTGTATTATTGCAACCAGAGAAAAAGGAGGAAAAGAAGGAGGTTGTTCAAGTTCCACTTACTCCAGGAAGAAATGAACTACATACTCCTAGTGGACCTAATGATGAGGAGAGCTCTAGCAGTTCTTAGCATTTTGAAGATGATGAAGAACCTCAACCTCAACTATTGAGGAGGTTTGTACGCGTGATAGGCGATGACTAGATAGATTTGGTTATTCACCATAAAGGTTTAATTATTCATTGTTGGATTCAAATTGTGTTTTTGCCTTGATTTCTAACACTAACAAGCCTAGGACTATTAGAGAGGCTATGGGTATGGATGATGGAGATTCCTAAAAAAAGACATGGATGAAGAGATGGCTTCTTTGAACAAAAATGATACTTGGGATCTGGTACCTTTGCCTGATAGATGTAAACCTATTGGTTGTAAATGGGTGTTCAAGAAGAAGTTGTTTCTTGATGGCAGTGTTGAAAAGCATAAGGCATGGTTATTTATGAAGGGCTATTCACAAAAGGAGGGAATTGACTTTGGTGAGATTTTCCCTCCTGTAGTGAAGCTGACATCCTCTCATTTTATTTTATCACTTGTAGCAGCGTATGGTTTGGAAATTGAGAAAATGGATGCGAAGACAACATTCCTTCATGGTGAATTGGAGGAACAAATTTATATGTCATAGCCTAAGCATTTCATGGTTGAAGGTATAAAATATCTAGTATGCAAGCTAAATAAATCTCTTTATGGTTTGAAACAATCTCGTAGGATGTGGTAACAAAAGTTTGACACCTATGTGTTGATTTTGAGATTTCAGAGATCGAAATATGACCATTGTGTGTATTTCAATACTAGTTGAAAATAGTTGCATTCTCATTATTGCATTGTATGCAGATGATATGTTGTTTTTTGGGAACAGTAATATGATTTCAGATTTGAAGTTTCACTTGTCAACATAGTTTTCTATGAAAGATTTAGTTGTAGCGATGTATATCTTGGGGATGATGATCAGAAGAGATAGGGCTAGTAGAAATCTTTGGTTAAGCCAGAGAAAGTATGTGAACTCGGTGTTGGAGAGATTCAAAATGTCAACTAGCAAATCATTAGTAGTTCCTATTTTTCAAGGAACAAAGTTATCAGTTGAGGATTGTCCAAAATCTCCAAATGAGATAAAGGACATGACCAGAGTATCAATCATTATTGTTTCTAATTGGACACTGAGACAATGATCACTATCAATGGAAAAATAATCTTTCTCAACTATAGAGACCAAGGTACTTTCATTATTTTTAAATATCGACAATTTGGTAAAATGCAAAGTGTCTCTTGTTTATCTTAACTTGCTTTCATCCCTCAAGTGATGGTGAACTTTCATTCTTCCTTTTTTGGTTCATGACACTTATGCTAGTCTTTTTTACCTCACTATCATCATAGTATTTCATACTACCTTGAAGACTACATTGTACTCCTCAGCAATGATTTGTTGTGTTTTCATGTCTTTCTTATTCACTATCAATGTTTATTCATTACATCAATTAAAATTTTTCAATGCTCTCCATTAAAGAGAATTAGGTCTACTATCTTTTCTCTATGTGGAGTATGTCAAGTGCTCATAAACATGTCACTTGGTGTGTCAATAATGTCTACCAACACTGTAACAAGGTTGTCTTTCTTTCTTTCTTCATTTGGCCCTATTAAATGCTCTTTTCTATGACCTTCTTTCAATACTTTAAGGCAATGCATAAGCCACTTCAAGGTTTATGACTGTGATAACATTTTTAATTAGTGAGGATTATGTTTTGAAAGGCTTAATAACTCTCATTAGTAATATTCATATATATAATTTTCATTGCAGCTATCAGATGAATCATTTTTCTTACAAATCATGCATTTCTAGGACTATCTTAATGCTTCTTTTAAACAATTGTATGACTATTATTTTCTTCAGCTTTTGGACTAATGATAACCACCTTTGACTATCACACACTTTCTTATTGCCATGCTTGTTGTCCTTGAAAAGATTGTCATTGTCATATTCATGTACCTTGGATCCATATCAATTTAAGGTTTATATAGCCTTTCATTATGTAATTTGGAGGTTCAAAATTATCAATATGTGTTTATGAAGCAAGCTAAAAAAAATTCAACTCGAGCATACTAGAAGTAGACAAATATTACTTAGTAACCCATTTAAGAATATTTGGTCAAATGGATTCTAGACAAAGAGTTATGTTTTTCAAATTTTTTATATTTGTATTTTACATTATCAAGAAGTCTTAAATAAATTTCACATGGATCAAGGGTGGTAACCTTGAACCTATTTTGTAGTATCAAGGAGGGTATATAATCTAGTTAAGCACTTAAACTCTATGAATAGTTTGAGATGATTTGTGATTTGACTAGAGAGTTGAAACTTTCTAAACCTTGGGATGAGGGTAGTCTCCAATTTGAGTAAGAGGTGAGTGAAATTATGACTATTTTAAAATAAAACTTTGGTCAAAGAGTCATATTTTTCCCTGCATGCAACTACTCAATTCACAAGTGTTGCTAGAACATAGATCTTCTAGATTGGTCATACTTACTTAGAAGATAGTCTAAAGTAGTACGGTTAGAATGAGATATGTGGCACACAAAATCAGTAGTTAGATGGCTCAACATAGGTACCCTTATGTATACCTTGTTGGATATTAGAGTTGTTAGGATATGTTGTTGTCATTGATATCAAGATATTGCTATGTTGCAGAGAATTGGTTTGTTGTAGAGAGTTGTTTTGGTGATCTGTTGTAGATGTATTGATGCAATTTATTGGGTTTTCAGATAATTATCTCTAGTTAATTCAGTATGAGTTTCATGATGCTATGTGGTTATTTGGCCAATTTGTGTGGTCTGGTATGTGGACTGGTTTTTCAATGATCAGTAGTACAGAAATACCATGACTCTGGTTGGTATTTGATTCATATTGCTCTGGAATGATGATATCTTGAGTTATGGATTTTGGAGAGTTTCTAAGACATTCATGTGTGTCCTCTAATTAGATGGTTCATGATTTGGAATTTCGTAAGCATATCTTTCAGTTTGTCAGTTGGTGTTCTTGAGCTCCGGTGATGGTGTTAATGATGAATCTTGTTTTCTAAGTTGTTGCGATGATTATAATGGAATTAACATTTCTTGTTGATGTTCTCTAATTGTGTGTTATGCATTTTGGTGGTCCATGTTGATCATGGTGCATGTTATTTAAGATCTTATTGGTCTAGTGTTATTCTTCATGTTATGCAACATATTCAATGGTGTAGCAGGTTACAAATGACCTTGGTGAATTATTTGGCAATGTTATGTGTTCAACAATTTGATATCTTAATATGATGCTATTACACCCACCTGATGACTTGTGGGCTACCATGGTTTTAATGAAAATGATGATTTCTTTTAACAATGGGGGTTTTATAATTTAACTCCACAGATAATCCTTCTTTCATCGAAATACTGTATTCGGTCACTATGGTTGTTTCCTCACCGATACCTATCTGATATCCATTGGGTTTTTATGTCGAAGAAACTGCAGGCTTCGGTGACCTCCTTTATTTTTTCCACCAAAACACCTCTTCCATCAAAATCATCATGCCCTGTCGGTGAATGGATCTATTGTCTCACCGAAGCCTTTCTTTATCCTCCCTTATCATCTTCCACCGATAAAGTCACATTGGTGAAACCATGCGTATCGAAGGCATGCCTTTTAGCCTCTTTGAAACCTATTTCCTCATCGATATATTTTATTGATGTAGCCTCCATTTGTCTGATCGACATTATTCTTTCGATGAGAAAATTCCTTTTGGTGAGGTCTTTTTAGGTTACACCGATGGTATTATATCCTCGAATACTTTTTGCTGTCGATGAAAACCATCTTTGCTTTCCTCGATATCTTCTGTCGATGGAATTACTATCTTCAATGAGTCTTTTCTGAAGTTCATTGGCACTTCCTTTCTTCGATGGCCCTTCTATATCAATGAGACATTGTTGGGTCTCATCGAGATTATTTGAACCCAGATATCTTAATAGGATGCTATTACACCCGCTTGATGACTTGTGGGCTACCATGGTATTAATGAAAATGATGATTTCTTTTAACAATAGGGGGCTTTTATAATTGAACTCCATAGATAATCCTTCTTTCATCAAAATACTGTATTCGGTCACTATGGATGTTTCCTCACCGATACCTATCTGATATCCATTGGGTTTTTATGTCGAAGAAACCTTGGGCTTCAGTGACCTCCTTTATTTTTTCCACCGAAACACTTCTTCCATCGAAATCATCATGCCCTGTCTATGAATGGATCTATTGTCTCACCCAAGCCTTTTTTTATCCTCCCTTATCATCTTCCATCGATAAATGCGCATCAGTCAAACCATGCATATCGAAGGCATGCCTTTTAGCGTCCTTGAAACCTATTTCCTCATCGATATCTTTTATCGATGTAGCTTCCTTTTGTCTGATTGACATTATTCTTTCAATTAGAAATTTCTTTCGATTAGTCCTTTTTATGTTACACCGATGGTATTATCTCCTCGAAGACCTTTTCCCATCGATGAAAACCATCTCCGCTTTCCTCGTTATCTTTTCTGATGGAATTTTGTCTTCAATGAGTCTTTTCTGAAGTTCATCGCCACTCTGCTAGGATAAGCTTTAAGACTAGAAGGAGGCATACCTTACATTAATGAGCATAGGTATATAAATGTGCTAGCATATCTCACTCCCGGATATATGTGATCATGGATATATAGGTATTATTATTTATGTAGATATTGCCTTCTTTTAGGACTAACACTTACCTAGCTATCCTCATCTCTATTTTACCTTTTTGGTTCCCTATATTCTTGATGTTTTGTCTCTTGTTTTGGTCAAGAAGCTTTCAGTCTTTAATATCTCTAGGTTGCTTTAACTTAGCTTCATAATCTTGTTAAGCTGTGTATATTCTTAAGATGGTAGCTCCCCATGATCTCTTTGCAGGAATACTCATGGAATTTGCCTTGTTAATATTTATTGAGTTTATGCTCTCCAATGGGTAATCACTCTCGCATTATATTTCTAGAGATTTTTTTAGACTAATATTTTGACCTGTGTATCCTAACAGGGTGACCATCCAGGCAGGTATGATATATTGTATAAGTTGACCTGTTTGGTTTTCCTTTTCCTAACATTCTAGTGAGAGATTTTCTCAAGAGTTTGTGTAGCATATGGAGTAGAGCATGATGGACCCTGTGTTTCAAGAATAGCAAGAACTATCACCCACAAATGGTAGCATCACCCCAAGAAATGGGCAATCTACTGCTCAACTTTTCATAGAGGATTTCTACATACAATCTTCATTATTTTGGACAAGTTCCCTTTATGATCTTGTATCTCCATTTTGTATCGTATTCTTAATTTTTTCTAATCCTTGAGGGATCTGAGCTAGATCGGAGGTTTTCTTCCCTCCATTCTTTTCTACCAATGCCCACACCGAATGGAGGTGTAAATGTATTTCTATCTATTTTTTAAAATTAATAAAATTCTTTGGCCTCGGCCTTTTATCGATCAAAAAAAAAAAATATAAGATTGATTATCTTGTCAAGGAAAAATATTAAAATTTATTTTATTTTTATTTTTTAAAAATATGATGCACTAGATAAAATAATCTATGTCAAGGCGATATAATTCTTTTCTAATTGTGATAAATAAATTTGAAGAAAAAAGCTGGTGCTAAATGGAAAGAGTTATATATCAGTACACACAACTTTTTAAATTTATTGAAAAATATATATTTATTAAAAATATTAAAAAATATATCCATGTTAGTACCCTTTATAAAAATATTAAAAAATACATCCATAACTTTTTTATTTTTAAACAAGTTCTGCCTAGGGGGCAGCACCTTTTCTATAAATAAAAAGAGAAAAAATTACATAGAAGACTAAGAGAACTTAGTTATATAGGTAAGCAATCTCATTCCCAATCTCTATTACCCTATCAACTAACTCTTATGTCATAACATCAACATTATCCTTCATGTAATCTACAAATTTACCTGTGATGTATTCCTTCATTATCCCAACTTTGAACAAACTCCAGGTTTTCCTCATCTTCTTCTTCTTCCCCTCTGCATTCAACTAGAAATACCCCATCACACAGCCCAATTTTGGAGCCACCTCTATGCAGTTAGAGAATGTTAGTGACAAGACATTAATAAATGTAGATTAGGACCGTACAACATTATCGACCATCCACGTAACCTACTAACTAGTTGTAATCGATGATCAAGGCTAAGGTGTGGGGTTAAGATTTGATACGTGTCTCCATTCCAAAGACTTTATAGAGAATTACATTTCCTTCAAAAGTTTGGGCCGAAATAAAATTTAGCCATTGATCTATTATCATCAAACAATCTTAAATAATAAATTTAAAATTATAAATTGATGGATGTTAGGTTTCTTTTGATGTGATCACGCTTATTTATACCATCATGCAATTCCTTCTCTAACTCTCTTAATTCCTTTGTCCTTTAAATTTTTTTAATTCTTTCGTATCTCTCTGTAAATATTTCCCATAAATGCACGAGTGTGCAAAATTGTTAATATCATCTGTGCCACTAGTTACCAAATTGGAAGTTGTGCATGCTAAGTGGATCATAGTTAGAGAATGTCAATGGAAAGACATTAATAAATGTCAATTAGGACCGTGCAAAATTTTTGACCATGCACGTAACCTACTAGCCAGTTGTAATCGACAATCAAGGTTAAGGCATGGGGTTAAGATTTGATACGCGTCTCCATTCCGGAGACTTTACGGAGAAATGTGTTTCCTTCAGAAATTTGGGCTGAAATAAAACTTAAGCCATTGATCTACAATCACCAAACGGTATTAAATAATATATTTAAAATTATAAATTGATTGATGTTGCATAAATTTGGCATTGGCCCACATGATGAGTCACAACTCTTGAAAAGTGGCTATTAATGGATAATGGAAATGGCAATGAAATCACCAATAAAATATTTATTTTTTCATAAATAACAGAAGATTAGCCAATAAAATTAAATAATTTTCAAATGGTAGATAAAATTCGCCAATACAATTAAATAATTTTTCCTTCACATTAAAATTTTTCACCCATACGCATATATTTTTTTCCTTCAAACGCAAAACATTCACCTCATACATTATATATTTTCCCCCATAGTAATGAATTATTCGCCAGGATTTTATGGAATTTTCATTCCTTAAAAAAATTGCCAATACAAATTAAATTTTTTTCTAATTTGAAAATATTTTCGCCATCAATATGAAATTTTCCCCCAAAAAATAATATTGGATTCGCGAAGATTTTAATTTTTTTCCTAGGGAGGGGGGCAAGGGGGGTTCCTTGAAGTTATCCCTGATGCATGCACTAAAATTTCAAGTTATCAATATACACAAAAAAAAATAAAGTAAAAAAGGTAAAATTTACTAAATAAAGTGTCGTCTTGTGTAAGTTTAATTTCAGCATTTTATCAGCACCTAATTTATAGTGTTTACTTTATTAAAAACTATATTAAAATTATTCTTTTATTTTTTTTAAGATTACAAACATAAAATTCACAAAAGAATATACATTTTATTACTTTACATCATTTCAAAATTGAAAACATACATCTCACTTTCTATTGATTTAATTTAAAAAGAATCAACATTGACCATTTCCTTTATAAGAGTGTGATACAGCTTTATACTTTTACCCTTTTACATTTTCTTCATTACAAGCATTCTTCATTTATACTAATCTCTGAAATAGAATTCTCAAGTCGACCAAGGAGATAATTCAAAATATCTTCACTAAGTATTCTTGTGATGGAAAGGAATGAGAATTGGACCACACCACGATGCAACAACACGTTATCCAAATATCGCAATCACTGAAGAAAAAGATAGAGCATCTAGGATAAACCAGACTCGAACTGATCATATCCAAAACCACAAATTTGGAACATATCAACACGTGCCAAATCAGAATAACAAAGATAGACACATGAAAAACATAAATCTGGAATCTCATCATTAGAACTGAAAAATGTGGAGAAATGCAAAGCACTACAAATTTTGCTAGAAAACATCATTACCACATAGACTTCTAGAGCACAACTTTTGGACCTCCAAAACACGAGAGAAATATCTCAAAGAAATATCCAACAACATATCAACACATCATGAACACATCTACAACATATCAACAATGTGAAGCAAAACCAAACACTGAAAACACAAAATCAGTACGTTGACATCAATGAGAACCATACTGAGATATCAAACATCTTCACATTTGCAACACACTGAAGAGAGGAGAGTGGTCAACGAAGAAATATATAGAAGCGGCAAGAGAAGAGAAAGTGGGAAGGAGCAAAATTTTTTTTTACATAAAAGAGATTTAGAAGGACAAGAGGAAAATGTAAATGAAGGGAAGTAAGTGTGGGTGTGTATCAGAGAAGAGAAGGAGAAGGCCAACATGCAAGGGAGTGAATAGAGGGGGAAAAGGTGTGGTGAAGAAAATTACAAAATGAATGCAAAGAGATTAAGAACTCGACCAAGAAAACACATTTCTTGATTATCTATGCACACTTTATCATAATTGGGATTTATCAATGTTTCAAGTTGTTACTAGCCACCACATTTATTAGTTATAATAGGGTACTTTATCATGATTTGAATAAGATGCAGATTTTAGTTGTGAATAGGAGGTGCATAGAAATAAATGGGGGTTTTGGTTTTGAAATTTGTAGGCTACAAAAGTCTTAGATAGGCACAACAGAGGGAAAGAAACATATACTTGCAAAAATTGAAAAGAAGAGTGTGTGAAATTGAGAAAAAAATCCCTAGTGTGCAAGGGATGGAAGAGATTTGGACTACATGCATATTGACAGAGCATGAATATGTTGGGATTAAGGTGTCTCAACCTTACAATTAAAACATGTTTTTTTTATTCATTTTATTTGCTCCCACTTTGGAAGTGCTAAATTTTAGGGAACTAGTGTCATAGGTTTCTATGTGAAGACTATGCTAAATTTCAATTATGGATATGACAGTTTCTAGTTTGGTGGAAGATTCATGGAGAGTTATTTTTTTGCAATTTGCATTTATGGTTTGAGTTCACTTTCAACAAGTGGTGTGAGGTAAGGAAAACACCTATTTGGTCATGATAACTTCTATGTTGTACTTACATTACATTTGGTAAGATGACCATTATGGAAAAGATAGGTGTTATTGCTTTAGAAGTTACTATGTGCAACATGTCATGGGATTAGCAAGGGGTTGCTTGTGATACAACTTACCTTTTGGGAATTGAAGATGGTTTTGGAAAACATGGGCACATATCTCTTATGTGATGAGCTCTATTTATATGTTGATCTATTAGTTGCTTTGTTTGAGACAAGTTGATTATTTATAAGGTGTTGTTGTTTTGCTAGAATTATTCTTGAATTCTTTGTTGTAGCTACTCTTAAAGATAATTAACTATGTACATTGTATTGTAATTGTTGGTGCTACTGATAATATAATTGAGTTTGGCTTTTGGAGTGTGGGTTTTTTCTTAAAATGGTTTTCCCACATATATCTCGTGTTGTGGTTTTATTTGTTAAATTTAATTTTATATGTTTATCTAATCTGCAATAGTTTAAGAGTTTGTAAGAAATTTTTACATCATCTCTCCTATTAGATTTAGCATTTGGAAGTGTTATTCCACATTTTGGCTTCCTTTTAATTGGTATCAGAGCCTAGCCATCTTTTTAATTATTGTTGGGTCGATGGTTTTTTTCTTGCTGATCTAGTTTCAATGGGAGTTTTGCAGAGGAAGATTTCATAGCTTTGTTGTAGCTTTGATATGGAAAGCACATCTAGTAGAATAGAGGTGGATAAGGATAAGTACACCAAGATGGTGAACAGAAAAGTGGCCACATGCAAAAAAAAATGAAATTTCTCATAACCCGTGCATGTTCTATGAAATTCAAAAATGTGCCTAGCCAAAAATAATAAAAAGAACAAAAAGTTCCTCAAAACCCGTACGGGTTTTGAGGAAAATTATATTTAATAATAAAAAAATTAAGTTCTTCAAAACCCATACTGGTTATGCAAAACTCAAAGTTTTGGCCTTAGTTCTGCATAACCCGTATGGGTTATGTAGAACTAGGAACCAAAGAAGAAGTCGGGAGAGCAAGAGAGAGTTAGAGACAGAGAGAGAAGGAGATAGGAAGAGAGGGAGAGAGATAGGGAAAGAAAGAGAAGGGAGAGATGGTGAGAATAGGATTGTGTGTGTGTGTGTGTGTGTGTGTGTGAGAGAGAGAGAGAGAGAGAGAGAGAGAGAAGCAGGGGGAAGAGGGAGAGAGAGTTAGAGACAGAGAGAGAAGGGGATAGGAAGAGAGGGAGAGAGATAGGGAAAGAAAGAGAAGGGAGAGAGGGTGAGAATGTGAGAGAGAGAGAGAGAGAGAGAGAGAGAGAGAGGAGGGGGGAAAGAGGGAGAGAGAGTTAGAGACAGAGAGAGAAGGGGATAGGAAGAGAGGGACAGAGAGAAATAGTAGGGGGTAGGAAGAGAGGGATAGAATAGGATAAGGAGAGCGAGAGGGAGAGAGAGTTAGAGACAAAGAGAGAAGAGGATAGGAAGAGAGGGAGAGAGATAGGGAAATAAAGAGAAGGGAGAGAGGTGAGAATATGATTGTGAGAGAGAGAGAGAGAGAGAGAGAGAGAGAGAGAGAGAGAGAGAGAGAGAGATGGGGAGGGAGAGAGAGTAGGGAGTAGGAAGAGAGGGATAGAATAGGATAAGGAGACGGGGAGGGAGAGAGTGTTAGAGATAGAGAAAGAAGGGGATAGCAAGAGAGTGGGAGAGATAGGGAAAGAAAGAGAAGGGAGAGAGGGTGAGAATAGGATTGAGAGAGAGAGAAGGGGATAGGAAGAGAGCGAGAGAATAGGATAAGGAGAGAGGGTGAGAAAGGCAGTTAGAGAGAGAGTAGGGAATAAGAAGAGAGGGAGAGAATATGATAAGGAGAGGGGGAGGGAGAGAGAGAGGAGATTGGGAGAGAGAGAGAGGGAGAGGAAGAGAGAGAGAGAGGGTGGAGATGGGGAGAATAGGATAAAGAGAGGGAGAGGAAGAGAGAGAATATGAGAGAGGGAGAGAGAGAGAGAGAATGAGAGAGAGAGAGAGAGAGAATAGGATAAGATAACGAGAGGGGGAGGGAGAGGGGGGAGAGGGAGGTATTGGGAGACAAAGAGAGATAAGGGGGAGAGGGTGATAATAGGATAGGATAACGAGAGAGAGAGAGAAAGGGAGGGAGACATGAAGAGAGAGAGAGAGAGAGAGAGAGAGAGAGAGAGAGAGAGTACAGGAGAAGGAGGAGAGGGTGAGAGACATGAGGTAGAGAGAGAATGAGAAGGAGAAGAGGGTGAGAGACTTGGCAGAGAGAGAAGTGTGAGGGGGGAGAGAGATGAGATAGAACTCAAGAAGGATAATTAGGGATAAAAATAGATAGAGACGGTGATGGGGGAAGGAAGACGAGAGAGAGGAAAAGAAGAGAGACATGCATGTATACAAACATATATACATATATCTATATAAATATATGTATATATAACTATAGATATGCATATATACATACATAAACACATATTATACATGTATGTCTATACATATGTATAGTATATGCTAAGTTTACAAGCATACATTTTGATGTCTTCATAACCCATACGGGTTTTGTGAAACTCAAAATGATGTTTTTCATAACTCGTACTGGTTTTGTGAAAATCAAAATAATAGTTTTTCATAACTCGTACGGGTTTTGTGAAATTCAAAATGATGGTATGGGTTATGAAAAACCACAATTTCTGTTTTCATAACCCATACGGGTTTTGGGAAATTCAAAATGATGGTTTTAGTTCTACATAACCCGTAGAGGTTATGTAGAACTATGAATGGTACTTTTTATTTTTCAAAACCCGAGCAGGTTATCTTGCACATCAGAACCCGTGCAGGTTTTGGCTTGGTAAGAGGGTTGGAAAATGACCCTAAGACTTGCAAGCCCATTTTCTCTCCATTTTTGTCCCTTTACACATTTTTTCATCTTCCAGCATGGTTTCTTGACTTCATCATCATCACGTTTACAAATGATCAAGTGGGTATCTCTAAAATTACCATCATAATCTCACACGTCTTCTCATCTTTCTGACCATATAAATTTTTCTATTTTTAGACAACATTAGCATAGTAAATTTTAATTTTCTTTACCAGTGCCTTGACAGTCCTCACAGACATACGTCTACCATTTTTTTAATAACTTTTCATATATTTAACCAAATTCAAAATAAATTACATATTATTGTTCTACACTATATTCTATACAATTTAAAAAAAAAAAATTTCATTTTTTATTATTTTGATGCAAGTTATGCCCAGCGCATGAACAGGGACCAAATTTTCAGAATGCTGTCACTTCAAAAAATAATTAAAAAAAAAATACTTAATGAAAAATTACAAAAAAATACACAACTTCTAGATCTCAATATTAACTATCATCCTACCAAAGGGTTTTGCAAAATACTAAATCTAATTATATATTTTGTGCAGAGCACGAAAAAAGCTATGTTATGATTTTCAAAAAAAATCATGAATAGTTTTTCGTGCGAGAGAGGTTTGACCCTCTTAATCTTATCCAATTTTAAAAAACTTTAGTAGTTTAGAAACTAGATTCAGAGTACTACAATTCTTATTCTTTTTTCAACTCCTAGTTTTGAGTGCGTGACCTTCGAACATCTCTTTGAAGTTCAGGTTTACTTGTTTTTAGAAAAAAAGTGGCCACTTAAACCCCCCTTTTTGTTCACCATCTTGGTGCACTTACCCATAAATTTCATGGCAACAATTTTGAGCTGTGGAAACTCAAAATGGAGGAAATGCTCATGGATAGAGGTCTCTGGGCTGTAGTTTCTTCAACAAAACCGCAAAATACATTACAGGATGATTGGAATAAAATAGATCATAAAGTCAAGGGTTTGATAAGACTCTTTCTGGTTGATTTAGTGCTCCTAAATGTCCATGAGGAGAAGACTCCAACTACACTTTGGAAAACTCTTGCTGATATTTATCAAGGAAAATCCTTTGTAAATAAGTTATTTCTAAGAAAGAAGTTGTATTCTCTACGGATAAAGGAAGGAGAGTCCATTGTAGATCACATGAATTCATTCAACATGCTTGATGCTTAATTGAATTATGTCGGTGACAAGATTGATTATCAAGATAAATGTATTCTTATGTTATGTTTTTTTCTAGACTCATGGGATCACCTTCTGATGGCCACTGGAAGCACGACAACCATTTTCAAGATGGAGAATGTGATTGGTTTGTTATTATTTAAAGAGATGCGAACGAATTATTCTGAGATGACTAAGGAGGCCTTGGTTTCTCATGGGAGAATGGTGGAGAAATGTAAGAAAAAGGACAATAAGATTAAGTCCAAATCTTTAGGGAGATCTAAGTCTTTTGGTAAATATTGCAAGGAAAAATTTTAGAATTGTGACAAATCTAGTCATTTTCCAAAAGAGTGCAAAGAGGAGAAGAAAAAGAAAGGTATAAAGGATTTCTCTGATTTTGACTCTAAATATGGAACTTGTGGTACCCTAAGGATGATGACTTTACTTTATGTGCATATAAAAATGCAGATTGGGCTGGTGATGTTCATGACTGGAAAAGTACTTCCGGTGGAGCTTTCTTTATTGGAAAGAAGTTAGTTTCATGGATCAAGAAGAAGCAATCATGTACTTCTTTATCTACTACTGAAGATGAGTATGTTGTTGCTGCTACTAACTGTACATAGGTTCTATGGATGAAGCAAATGTTGAAAGACATTAAAGTGCATTGCATTGGACCGATAGTTATTCACTGTGATAACTCTACTGCTATTTAAATATCAAAGAATTTGGTATTTCACTCTAAGATAAAGCACCTATCTATCAAGTATAACTTTTTGAAGGAGAAGGTGGAACAAAATGAATTTAGACTAGTTTATGTGAACACTAAAGAACAGATTGTAGATATTTTCACTAAACCTTTGCCTTAAGAATCATTTGAGTACTTGAGAGACAGGTTAGGGGAATCTGCCCCTTCGAGAGAGAACTGATTGATGTTATTTGACATCAGTATGGTATGTATTATCAAAGATATTATCCATTCTAGAATTGATGTGGGGATGCTACTACTTAGAGGGAGTAGTTAGCTTTGTGTTTCAGTGGTTTATGTTTTTGCTTTGATAATTATGTCATATTTCTAGCATTGATGTCAAAGGGGGAGAGATATTGATGTGAAAAAAAACTTAAGGAATTGTATACATTAGGGGGAGAGATACTTATGTGTAATACAAAGCTTTACAAAGATATCATTCACACAGGGAGTTTGGTCTTTGTTTTCAGAACTTCATTGCTATATCTTTGAATGGGAGATTGTTGGCTGCCTTCCATAGTGGGGGACTTGTTTGTTATTTTCTTGGCACTTAGATGTTTTTCACATTTAGTGTTGCCATGAATGCCAAAGGGGGAGATTTTTGGCCATTTGGAGGAATTGATTATGTGTTTCACTAATGTTTTCTCATTGATGTCAACACTAGTTGTTTTGGATTCTTTATTAGCACTCTTCTAGTCCTGGTAGGTTGTGGGGTTTCTGGTTGGATTTGATCTGGTATGCTTCGGTATGTTTTGGTTATGGACCGACTTAATGTAAAATGTGGATTGGACCTCTCGATGTGTTTCTGAGATGTCTTATGAGTTAGATATTATTTGTTTTGTCTAAAGCCGACAGGTTTTGTAATTATGTAATTGGTTTATTGTTTGGTGGACGACCTGATTGTTTATGATTGAGGGTTTGTATATATATGCTATAAGATCTCATTGTAGATCATCATGGTCACAGGAATGAGATATGGATATGTAATGTGCGAATAATGTAACATCATTCAAGCAGAGGATTTGGTCGATCATTGGTGATCGAGTTGGGTTTATGTATGATGATTTAGTCCTCCGATATTGAGCTTAACCAGAACTATACTCAGGCATAGGAGATGTTATCTTTGCAGTTCATTCATTTCTCCACATTGTAGTCTAGATTTCTATGTAGTTAGTGAGACTCTTTTTGTGATCAGTAGTGCACTCTAGGTTGATGGCCTTCCTACAAGTAGAGGCCCCTCAATTATAATTCACACACTTACTACAGAAGTATTATCTGATAGTGGGTAGGCTTCCCACTATGGTTTTTCCCTTTACCAAGTTTTCCACATATAAATCTTGGTGTCATGTGGATGGTATTTATTATCTGATTATTGCTTTTGCTTAATTGTTATATCTGTTATTTCGATATTAATGTTTTGGGTTCCAGTATTAAAGTTTTAATTGTTTAATGTTCCGATAATATGAGACAACTGATTCACCCCCCCCTCTCTCAGTTGTCTTCCTATTATTTGAACTGTGTAACATCTCTTAGTTTACATTCACAATTTTTTGCATACAATTTTTAATTCTAAGCATGCATCATTGGCCTTGTTTGCCTACATTCCTTAGCTATCCTCAAGATGTCAATTCCCACAATTTCCCAAAATCTTAAAAAGAAACCAACATGGAACCCATTCGATCCCTGGGATTTCATCACTCCCAAAGAAAAGGTTGTGATCTTAATCTCTTCCATAGAAAATAGAGCCATTAAGACTTTATTCATATCCTCGGTAATTATAAATAAGATAATCCTTAGCATGTCAACCTAAACTTTCTCATTAAACTTTCCAATCTAATAGGTCACATGTCTTCCATCATGTTATTGTTAGGCAATTAGATCCTGAGGATTTTAATAAACTATCTCCTAACATTGGAAGACAAATGGAATAACTTAGTATTATGTGATGCTCTGCAAAAAGGATTAGAAAATCTGTTTGATGGCAACACACTCAAGAGCACAAGAAACAAACATTAGTGTTAGCAACAAAAGATTATCCTAAACAGGCATATCAAGAGAGATATTAAGCATGAAATAGAAAGCATATAAACATAGAATGAAATAGCTAATCAAGATGCTCATAGTTGCTCCTCCCTTGTTCCTCTCCTCTCCAAGTCCCAAATGAGTGTAGCTCTCAGCTTTTAGCACTAGCCATGGATGCCATATGGAGATTCAAGATAGTTGAATATGATAAGCAAATACTATGCAAGAGTAGATAGTGATGCTATGAAAAAGCTCTATGCTAATGCCAGTATAACAACAATACTCTAAATGCTTCTTTTTTTGCTTGAGGAGAAGGGTTCTATTTATAGAAGAAATGGGGAAATGAAGGGTTAAGATTGAATGGTTTAATCAAGGGCCAAGTTTGAAAGTTGGGGATCCATGTGCACAATTGGCACCAATAAAATGGTGACAAGTGTCAACATAGGATTGGGTTGAGAGAAGAGGTTGGAGGCATTAAAGGCCTGAGAAGACCTCATGGTTATCTAGAAGGTAAGGGTCAAGTCTAAATTAAGATTACCCATTGGATTAAGAGTTAATCCAAGGATAAACCTTTGTGCAAATGTTTAAGAGATAATCATGGTCAAAGCATTAATGGCCTGATGAGACCTTTGGGTTGGGTAGAGGTTGAGTCAAAATAAATGTTTTAACCATGTGGGAGGGTTTGAGGTAACCATTAATGGTTATTGGAGACTTTGGGGATTAAGTGGTTGAAGGTTGAAAGCCTTCAATGGTTATCAAAGACTTTGAGCCATTTAGTGGTTGAAGGTTGAAAGCCTTTAATGGTTATCAAAGACTTTGAGGGTTTGAGAAGTGACTTCCCTTTTGCTTAGGAATGTGACAAAGTTTAGAGAAGGGGTTAGGTTATTTAGAAGTGATTAGAAAATTCTAGAAGGGGTTTAGGCATGCAAGTGGATTTTGTAGGAAAATGCAAGTGGGAGAAATTTTGGTATTTTCAATTAAAATAAAATCATTTATTTCAATTAAATGGTGTAATTTGCATTTGGATAAATATTCAAATAAATATTAATTTATTTAAATGAGAAAAATGAAGATAAAGCATTAAAATGCTTGAAGACTTTGAGGGAAACCATTAAAGGCTTGAAGACTTTAAGGAAAACCATTAAAGTCTTAAGAAGACTATAGAAGGAAGCCATCAAGTTTGAAGACTTTAAAGCCATCAAGTTTGAATACTTTAAGGGAAACCATTAAAGGTTTCAAGTGGGTGAGGATAAATAGGATTTTAAATAAATAATTTATTTAAAATAGTTGTGCAACTTGCTTTTGTAGGAAAATACAAGTGGGTGGAGGATAAAGGTGTTTTAAATAAATTATTTATTTAAAATAATTGTGCAACTTGCTTTTGTAGGAAAATGCAAGTGGGTAGAGGATAAAGGTGATTTAAATAAATGTTAATTTATTTAAATGTGAGAGGTGGGATTTTGGGGGATTTAAATAAATATTAATTTATTTAAATGTGAGAGAATATTTTAATTAAATAAATATGATTTATTTATTTAATTAATGGTCTGAATTTGGTTAAGTGAATTAAATCAAATAAATTGAATAATTTATTTAATTAATAGGAGAAGAGGGTTAAGATGAATTAATTAAATATTAATTTAATTAATTATTAATTGATGGTTAAATAATCAAATAAATACTAAGTATTCATTTAATTAAGTGGATAGATTTATGTGACTACATTTGCCCCTCTTTGAGACGGTGCGGTTTATCGCGTCGTTTCAAAGAAAGAAAAATAGGTGTGAAGAAATGCCCCATAAAATGTAAATTTAATGGGTGATATGCCCCCTCGAGAGATGGGCCAATTTTTTTTGAAAAATCGGGCGATCTCTCGAAAAAGAATGAAAAGTGGAGGGGAGGTAGAATAGAAGAAATTAGAACTAATGATGAAAGAATGGGAGAAAATGGAGTGAATATGAAGAAACAACAAGCCAGCAAGTACCCTGAGGTCATGCAAGAGATACATAGCAGATGTAGTGTGGGGTTTTGATTGATGCTATACAATTGATCAAAATTGGTTGGACAATCTGGTGCAATCGGTTGAATTGCCCCGGTCAAGTCAAAGCGTGACAGTTGATGTCAGTTGGTCGCTTGAACATGATAAAGTCTGAGTAAGTGAATCAAAGTGACCTGATGGTGACTTAGACAATTGATGTAATTGTCCGATGAAGTCAAGGTATATGAAGCAAAATACTCGTTGAGACGTAGACAATTGATGTAATTGTCTGTTGGATTGTGTTTGATTGGTTGATCAATTGATAGTGTGTGTGTGTGATGGATGGTTGTGGGGAATCATGGCAACCCCGTTAAGACTAGGTCATTATGATAAATGCCTGATGTAGTCTAGGATTACCATAATCGATTACCTTTTGAGACCCGAAGATACTTGATCAGAGTATCTGTTGATAGTCTAGGTGTGCGTGAGTTGATGTATCTGTGTAGACAGAGTAACTGGCTTAATTTTTTTGGATGAGTGAGGATGGGAAGCGATGAAGGGATTAGGATGATGTTGATGATCAAGATAGGGAGGGTGAGGGGGGATTTGATGTTAGATAGAAGATATGGAGGACTAGGACCGAGTCCTATGGAAGAAGATGAGTAAAATAGAGTATGCATTATTATGACTGCGTATGCATGATATGCAGCTATTATGAATGTATGGATGGATGGAATGCAACGAAATGCAATATATACAGATGAGATGGAATGATGATCCATGGTGCTTTATTTTTCATCATTGAGCTTTAAAATGTTGTAAGAAAATACAAGCAACTTGACATAATGATTCAAGATGACCTGAGTATTTCTTACATGGATTTGATATAGCAAGTTAATACAAGCAACTTGATATAATGGATCAAGTTGACCTGAGTATTGCTTGTGGAACAAGCAAGGATTATCTCCTTTCATGCATGACTTGGATCGTCCTCCTTGATCTTAGACTGATCATATCTTGAGACAAGTGCATACCGTAATAAGAGATAAAACCTTTATCCAGTTTGGATGAGGTAGGAGGAACCAAAGAAAGAGCATTGTACCTACAAACAAACAGTATATACATAAAGAATAAAGAATATGGATCCTTGGTAATGGTTCATGCTCATATGGTCGAGGTATACGCTGTAGTCAGCAAGCCGTAGTGATCTATGACTACATTTTGCATAAGATCACGTAGCTTAGTGAACTTCCCACGTAGACACCATTAGTACATGCCCCAGTACTTCATCGGAAATAATGCGCAAACGATACAAAACAATGCCGTAGGAACCTAATATAAATTACTAGACCATAAATCAACCAAGTATTTGATAGAGTAAACAAAATTTTCTTGTCAAAGAAAATGTCATCTTGTCTTTGTTTTGATAAGGAAGGATGCATCCTTGTTTAAGACAGTT
Source organism: Cryptomeria japonica (assembly GCF_030272615.1). Lineage (NCBI taxonomy): Eukaryota > Viridiplantae > Streptophyta > Pinopsida > Cupressales > Cupressaceae > Cryptomeria > Cryptomeria japonica. The sequence continues at coordinate 231,807,648 of NC_081405.1, forward strand.
TGGATTGTTGATGTTGATTGTGTTGGTGAAGTGATAAGTGGTCATTTGTGTGAGTATTTTGTCAATGTTTGTTTGGTATCTGATCGGATGAATATGTACAAGGTGTTGTCATGATTTTGGGTGATTTTCGATGGTTTTTCGATGTTTTTGGATTTTGTGTAATAGTTTTTGAATGTTTGTGGATTTTGTGAGTCATTTTTGAATGTTTTTGGATTTTGTATTGTTTGTGAATGTTTTTGATATTTTCTGGGACATTTTTGAATGTTTTTGATATTTTTGATGATTGCCTGAATGAAGAGCATAATGACACATAAGACAATGTAGAATCCACTTCCATCAATAGGTTAAGGGTATTGCCCCCAGTTTTTAGACCTGACTATGAAAAGGTGGGATGCTAGACGCATGGAGTACTTTCTTAATGACAGATGAATAACAAGCCATGGCTTTGGATGGATGGATGTATGTATGAAGTAAATGTGATCACAACAAGTCTGAAAAGATAATGGAGCCATAGCCCTTACGAGTGGCGCCTGTTTGCCAGGTTTTTACCATCGCACTTACCCAAGGTGCCACCGAAGTGGTTGTTCATCGTTTGGATGCATGATTTTTCTTTACTTTTTTTTTGAATGTTTTTGTATTTTCTTTAGGACATTTTTTGAATGTTTTTGATATTTTCTGATATGTAGGGGAGCTTGATGCTCTGTATACCTTAGGTATAAAACCGTTTGAGGTGCATGCTATTGATTGGATTTGCGAGCGGTTCTCCGTCTGATGTAGCCAACTGATATGCCTCGGACCCGAATACAGTAGTGACAACATATGGGCCCAACCAGTTTGATTCAAACTTGCCTTGATGTTCTCTGTTTGGTTGGTTGCGAGGATTTTCTCGAAGAACAAGATCACCTACCTCAAATGTATGAGATCTAACTCAGTGATTGTAGCTTCTACTCATGCGCTGCTGATAGGCTTTGAGGTGATTGTATGCAGCTTGTCGCTTCTCATCTAGTAACTCTAAGTCCTGAAGACGGGATACTCTATATGCTTCATCATCGATGAGATTGTGCAATGAAACTCGTAAGGATGGTATCTCGACCTCAATAGGTAAGATAGCTTCAGCACCATAGACCAATGAATAAGGAGTTGCACCTGTAGGGGTCCGAATGCTAATTCGATATGCCCATAGCGCTGGATTCAATTGAACATGCCAATCACGACCGACATCATTGACTGTCTTCTTTAGGATCCTCAATATGTTTTTATTGGATGCTTCGGCCTGACCATTGCCTTGTGGGTAATAGGGAGTGGAAAAGCGGTGTTGGATATGAAATTTCTCACAAAGCTCACGGACATCCTGATTTTTGAAAGGAAGACCGTTATCTGTGACAATGGACATGGGCACACCATACCGGCAGATGATGTAATTGAGGATGAATGAGGCGATCTGCTTGTCGGTGACTTGGGTAAGTGGAATAGCTTCGATCCACTTGGTGAAATATTCGGTGGCGGTAATAATGAATTTATGGCCGTTGGATGAAGATGGATGAATCTTACCCACAAGGTCAAGGCCCCATTGACAGAAAGGCCATGGTGTCATGATTGGTTGCAGTTCCTGGGCCGGTGCATGTATCAGGTCACCGTGAACTTGACATTTCTTGCATTTCCTGACAAAGTAGTAGGAATCCTTTTCCATAGATGGCCAATAGTATCCAGCTCGCATGAGTTTCTTGGCTAGTGACGGACCACTTGAGTGAGTCACGCAAATTCCTTCATGTACCTCTTCCAAAGCCTTTGTTATCTCACCTTGTTCCAGACATCGAAGGAGAGTACCATCAAGACCGCGTCGGTATAGGGTTTAGGCAATAATGGTATATCGAGCAGTTTGGCGAATGAAGGTTTTACGTTGGTTATTTGATTGGTTGGGAGGAAGGGTGTGATCGCGGAGATAGGTGTAGAAATCACCATACCATGGGGATTTAGAACCAACAAGGTGACATATTATGTCGGATTCGGGGATATCATAAGCGGGAATCCAAAACTGTTCTACCAAGAACTCGTAGCGTGTTGAATTTTGCGGAAGATCTAGTAGAGATGCGATGGTAGCCATAGCATCAGCAGCTCGATTCTGATCTCTTGGTATCTGCTCAAAGGTGATAGTAGTAAATGATGTCTTTAGAGTGTCCACCATTTGCTTGTATGGCATGAGTTTATCATCTTTGGTCTGATACTCATATGTTGCTTGTCGAATGACTAGTTGGGAATCGCCATATACTTGTAGTTCTTGTAATTTCCATTGTATGGCTAGCCTGAGTCCTGTGATCAAAGCCTCATATTCTGCTATTTTGTTTGTGCATGGAAATGTGAGCCTGTAAGACTTCAAAATGCTATCACCCTAAGGTGTGATAAACAGAATGCCTGCCCCCGAGCCGTGCCTAGTGTATGAACCATCAAAATATAGTTTCCATGATTGTGCTTCTGTAATCATGAATATCTCTTCATCTGGAAAATTGGAAATGAGAGGATGATCGCCTATGAGGGGCGCATCGGCCAACTGATCTGCAATGACTTGACCTTTGATAGATTTACGATCCACATACTCAATGTCAAATTCACTTAGAATCATCACCCATTTGGCCAAGCGACCTGCCAATGCTGCTTTGCTGAGTAAATACTTGAGTGGATCAATCTTTGCAATGAGTTGTACCTTGTGTGTTAATAGATAGTGCCGCAATTTAGTGGCTGCCAGGATTACTGCTAGGCAAGCTCGCTCAATAGGTGTGTAATTGAGTTCATAGCCAACCAGTGTACGAGAGATGTAGTATACAGCACACTCTTTGCCTTCTGCATTATGTTGTGCCAGTAATACACCTAATGCTGTACTTGTCGCTGAGATATAAAGTAACAACGGTCTACTTGGATCTGGTGGCATCAACAATGGTGGATTCATGAGATAGTCTTTAAGTGCCTGAAATGCTTGCTGGCATCTGTCATCCCACTGAAAGCAGATGTTCTTGTGTAGCAGGTGTGTGAATGGGTGACACTTATCAGCCAATTGTGCAATGAATCTGCGGATGGATTGAAGCCGTCCTTGTAGTGTCCTTAGCTGACCGATATTCTTTGGTGGTGGCATGTCCATGATTGCTTTAACCTTTGCTGGATCGACCTGAATGCCTTTGCTTGAGACAATGTATCCTAGAAGCTTCCCGGAGGTCACTCCAAAGACACCTTTATCCTCCACCCACTTGTATTTTCCTACAAAACCAAGTTGCACAACTATTTTAAATAAATTATTTATTTAAAATAATTATGCAACTTGCTTTTGTAGGAAAATGCAAGTGGGTAGAGGATAAAGGTGATTTAAATAAATGTTAATTTATTTAAATGTGAGAGGTGGGATTTTGGGGGATTTAAATAAATATTAATTTATTTAAATGTGAGAGAATATTTTAATTAAATAAATATGATTTATTTATTTAATTAATGGTCTGAATTTGGTTAAGTGAATTAAATCAAATAAATTGAATAATTTATTTAATTAATAGGAGAAGAGGGTTAAGATGAATTAATTAAATATTAATTTAATTAATTATTAATTGATGGTTAAATAATCAAATAAATACTAAGTATTCATTTAATTAAGTGGATAGATTTATGTGAGTACATTATGATAACTAGCATTCATCTAATTGACTGTAGACTTTTAGAGCCAAAAAATCTCCCCCATCTAGAGAATTCTAGCTAAATCCATCATCTTGTCCACCTCCTTGGCTTTGTGGATCTGAGTAGAAATCATCTTTGTGGCATCCATCTTAATTATTCTTAAATTAGCTTCCACCTTATTTTTGAGAGCAAATAGATCTCATATAACCCTCTTATTCTAGGCCTTGTGAAGTTCTTGATCTCACCAAGTTTCATGAAAATAATAAATCTCTTATTATTTGTAACCTCCAAGCCCCACCACTCCAACAAGGCCTTCTGAATCCTAGAATTCTTATACCAAAAGACTTTCATCTTAAATGGGATTATTGAAGGCTTATGATTGGGGAAGATACATAAGGAGATCAACAAATGAGTGGACCACTCAAAATTGTAGTGCACTTCATAAATAAAGTTGTCTAAGAAGAACATCTAATTTGAATTAACCAAGAAACAATCCAATTTGTAAAGAATATTCTCATCCCCTAGCCTTCTATTACTCCAAGAGAACCATCCCTTCCTAGTTCACGAAAACTAGTAGAACAAGAATTGATAGAATACTTGCCACCTTTCCTCTCCTCACTACTAAGAGTAGCATTGAAATATCCTCCAATCACCCAATTATCCTCCCTTATTGTATTCCAAAAAACTTTAATAATTTCCTAGCACAACTTCCTATCCTTCTCTTGATTAGGGCCATAAACATATGTAAGAAATAGATTGAATATTCCTTGTAAATTTTTGAGTTTGATTGATAAAAAATTATCAGCATCACTGAACTTACTCCAAATAAACCTATATATTCTCCAAGCCATAGTCAAGTCACCAACAATTATAATGTAGCATCAACAAAAAAACCCCTCACCATTCTTCCAAAATTGATGAATCAAGTCAATACATGATTTAGCATCCACCTTTGTCTCTTGCAAAACCAAAACATTAAGGCATTCCATCTCCACTAACCACTTAAGAATGCAAAACTTCTCTGGGCCAGTCAAGCCCCTCATTTTCTAGTTGAGAATCTTCATCTTGTAAGTTTATCTAGGAGGTACTCGCCTCCTTTATTAAAAAAATTATTAAGGGTATTTTAAGTGCCTCTACCTATCTCAACTAGTGAATTGTGATTGGATTTACCAACTTCTAATTTTCTTCTCCTAAGATTGGCCATACCAATATCTAATGTCCCATTACCCTTTCCCTTTCGATCACTTATGGACACCATATGCTATAAATTCTCCTTATCCTCATTTGAAGCATTACCAGATATAACCTCCTCATTCCCACAAAATTTACTAGTAGGCTTTTCACTTGTTGTCCCAAAAGCCTTAAGCAGGCTCCATCTCCAAGAAGAATGGGGGGAGACATCATTTGGATTTATAGGAGTATGGGATACCAAGACATCATCCTTGCCTCCAAATTACAACTCAATATTTCATTGTTGCAATGGGAGAGGGGCTACATTGCCAAGGACCTTACCTTGAGTACTCGCCAGCAACTGATCTGAGGATGGAATACCACACTAACTAGGAGCAGAGTTACCAATATCAATGTCTATTGTCTTACCATCAAGAACCACTTTCTTCTTGTTGCCAGGAGTAATGAAATTAACATTTAAACAATCTATGGCCATATGCCTAACCTTGTCACATTTGAAACATCTGATTGAGAGACATTCATAATCTAACTATTGCATCAAATCTCCCACCATGGAGGATACACAAAAAGAGTGTTGATTAGGTTTTATCAAATTCATTAAGACAAATTTTACAAAAATAAGCAATGATAATACAAGGATTGGGATTAGAACACTTGACATAGGAGCCAATTGAGTTCCTAATGAGCTTGAATATTTACTCAGACCATAATTACTAGGGGAGTTTAAACTATATCCAAATAGGGACATGCTTGATAATTTTTCTTTGGGATCAAACCCAAGAGACTAAGCCTTAATGTATAGACCTTCATTCCCCATGAACTAGGGACCACCCTTAAGAACACTATCCCTGCCACATTCAAATTAAAAAATAATTTGGAGAAACCCTAATGGAAGAAATCTCACTTCAGGTGAGAGGCTAATCATAATTTATTGATCCATGCCCTATGCTTGTCCATAGATGGATAGATCCCAACAAATTTTACAATCACCATATGATTCCTCATCAACCTTCAAATTAAGGAACTCCTTCATAATGAAAATATACAAGACATTATCCGTGATATCCAAATTGACATTCCTCACAGTCATTCTCAATGCCTTCCTATCAGTAGTTTTGAGATCATTATTAGCTTCCTCAAGCAACATCGTAGAAGGCTTGCTCCATCTCAGACTTGGCATTCAATCTTGTCTTCTATGGATCTTCTACATCCTTGGTCTATTTTTCTATTTCCATGATATTATTATGATCAATCTCTATCCTAGTGGCATCCTCTACCTACTACGAACCATTTTTTGCCTACATCGCTTAGAACATTATTAGGATTTCAAAATGAGTATTTTGAAAATGAAATTTTGATTATTAATTTATAAGTTTAATAATATAGATTATTAACTTAATATTAATATTAAGTTAATAATCACAAGTATTGAACTTACAAATATTATATTAATATTAATATTAAGTGACATAAAAGTGGAAAAATGAGAGGAATGAGAATTTAATTTACATTATCATTTAAATATTTAAAAATATAATAATTAAATTTAAAGTTTCATTTTTTTTAATTTGAGATTTATAATATGTAATAAGTTACTATTAAATTCAATTAAAGATAAAATATACAAATGCATGATTAAAATTTAAAACAAGTTTTGGGGAAAAAAGAAATAATATGTAATAAGTTACTATTAGATTTAATTAAAGATAAAAAATACAAATGCATGATTAAAATTTAGAACAAGTTTTGGGGAAAAAAGAAACTAAAATTGTTAGTAATGGATAAAAAAATGAAATTATGAAAAGTATTATAATAAACCTTTAAATTTAATGATTATAATTAAACTTTATGAATCTCAAATCAACCATTATAAATTCACAAATCATTCAAAATAATTAAAATAAAATGAGCTTACAACAATTGTAATTATAAATTTATAAGTCTTGAATTTTCTTTTTAAAATTAGATAACTTAAACTTGTGATATTAAATCTTTGTGCAATGCAATATTAAGATGACAGTTGTCTCAATTCCAATTATGCTTTGTAAGAATTTGGTTTTGTTAGAGCTTTGGCCTGTAATTGATAAATTTAGTAGTCACATCAAGTAATAGTCTAAAGTTTGTGTGAAGTAAATAACAACCATATCAAATAATTTTGTAGCATCGCTACTATTAATTTGAGTTGGTAGTGGTATTGCCTCCATAAAATTGTGATATGAAATCCATGCGAGATGCAATAGAAATGTGACACTTGTCTCAATTAATCTGGATCCATTTTACTAAAGAAAATCACAAATATGTTGCTTTATTATCATCTCAGTAGATGCACTGGGTCTAAAAAAATAATTTAATTTTTTCCTTTTGAGTTTCATGGCCAGCCTTAATGAGTATGAATACGTCTAGCTATGCTAAATGTCCGTTCGAATTCATTACTCTATGAAGAAAAAGGTGATGAGCATTGAATTTACTAGTTTCTCAACATCACTACTAGGAATTTGAGTTGGTACCACTTCCATTAAATCATGATATGAGATTCATGCATGATGCAATGTAAATATGATAGTTGTCTCAATTAGTTAATTCACATGCCAATTGATCTAGCTAATCTAAAGGTGTTTATGGAAACTTGTTTGAATTATAGGTCCTCATTGTGGGCTTCCTGTGACTTTATTAGCCTTAAATAATTCAAATTTAATACACTTCTATCATATTTTGTACCAGTTTATGAAATCGAAGAATTTGAATTAATGCAAATGACCTTTTTAGTTATAGTTTCAGGCATGCATCTAAAATGTATTTTCAAAAATAACTTAGACTTGGTGATAAGATAAATCAAATGGATCTAGAGAGACAAGTTTCTAGTTTCACAAACTAAATACAGAGTTAACATGAATGGCTCCTCTTTCTTTGTATGGTCTTTCCTGGATATGGAGAGGATAGGATGGTCTATTACAGTTGAGTGCAAAAATGAACAAAGTGGAATTTTTAGGTGGTTTGGATGATGTAGTGGAAGCAACTTGGTTTGGAGTTGGCATGCCTTTACCTCAAGTTATTGAAATCTATCTTGAGACCCGGGTTCCTATTCACTAGTATCAAATATTAGGAGGATATTGAGAAACTACCTTTGTTGTGCATCACAACAAAGCATGTAAGGCATGTGGATTCCTCAAGAGACTACTTGCCATTGAGCTCATCAATGATATGATGTGGATTGACGAATTCATGGTTGAAGTTGTTGTAAAGGAAGGATATCTCAAAGATGTTTTAATGTCATGTCTATGTGTGAACACTATTCACTATTCACTCTAGCCCCTAGTTAACATCCTAGGGATACTTTTGGAAATTTTGGTTATTTTAAAAATGTTGGAAAATTTTGAATCTATTCTCCCTAGATAATATCTCAGGGATACTTAGAATTTTGTAAATTTTGACCAAATGTAATGAAATACTACTTGTTTGTCATTTCAATTATCAATTTGACATCAAAATATTTTTTGTCTTTATGTCTCATGAACTACATTTTTTAATCCATCAAATATAAAATTTTAAATAGTTTTTTTAGCTTCCAAATGCATGAACTTGAAGAAAAGATTGGCCTCCTCCATTTTTAAAACTTTAAAACATGTAATTATAACAAAAAATATTCTCTTATTTTGGGAGTATTTAAACACATGTTAAACTAAAAATATGAACAAAAAATAGTTATATGTGTGTGTGTGTGTACACACACACATGCATATGTATGTGTGTGTATACACACACACACACATATCTCTTTGTATAGGTATATGTATATTTATATGTATATGTATATGTATATGTATATGTATATGTATATGCATATTAATGTATTTATATATACATATGTGTCTGTGTGTGTGTATACATACATACGCACACAAACACACACACACACACATGTTTCAAATCATAATTCGCCAAGCAAAACTTTATAGTTTTGTATATTCTTATAATTCACTAGTAAAATTATTTAGTATGATTTATATCAAAGAATAATTTGTAAAGTTAAATTTTATAGTTTTGTATCTTTAAATAATTCGCCTGTAAATTAGTTTTTTGGGTTATATCAAATGTTTGATTTGTCAAACAATTTAGTTTATATTTAAAAAAATAAAAAATTATTCGTCAACATTTTCTACTAATTTTTGCTGATTTCAAGAAATTTACCACCAAATTTATATTGCATTTCTACAAAAAATGAAAATGATGCCAATAAAATAAAATTTTGTTTCTACAAGTAACATAAAAATTGCTAAAATTTTACACCTTTTTTGAGGGAGTTTAGTTAAAGTTTTCCCTAGACTAGGTTTGGTTGAGGCTTTTATTATTGCTTATTAAATTTTTGCATCATTTTATCTTTGTGTTATGTTTCTTTTATACATCCCTATGATCTCCATCACACTCTAGAAAAAGTAAAACTATTTTGAAGGTTATTTATTTTTTAGAGGCTCTCATCATTCACTTGTCATGTGTTTTTCTTCGAAGGTTGTTCCCATGCATGGTCATTACAAGATTATTTTAGTTTTCATGTCTTTATGCTCCCATTGTGTTGTTTCTAGGTAAGGTTTCAACATATCTCATGTTTTAATAAAATTTCACTCGGTCCCAACCTTGCTTTAGGATTTCTTTAAATGTTTCCTTGTCATGGTCATTTTATCATTGTGTTTTTTCTCATGTCCATTCATTTTTATTTTGGTCTTAACCAAGTTTTGTGATTTGTTACATTTTTTGGTTTTGCCCATTTTTTCCTATCTTTTCATTTCTTTCCCTTGGTTGAATATATTTCTACCTTAGTGTTCAATTTAAGGCTATTTTTTATGATATAACTTGTCTCATCAGGTCATTGAGCTAGTTTATGCAACCTTATTAGTTTTGGTATGAAGTCGATGGTCCCTCCAATTCCTAATCTCCAATGCATTCTTTATTCTAGGCCTTTCAAAGATTGTGGATCAAGCTTCCATCATTAGGTCTCCCTTATTGACATGTAAAGGGTTGTAACTGTAATCCTTATTGCTTGATAGCTCCTAGTCTTTCTTCATAACCTTCAAGGTTTTAAAGGGTTTCTTTGATGGTATATCCTTTTAGTTGAAGGTACATGTGGTATGACGGATGCTCAATCCTTGATGCTTTATGCTATGAACCATAAGCAACATCGATTCATAAGGATTCCTCATTTTGGCTCACCAGTTTTGGTATAAGTTTTGTGGTATTTCCCAAAATATAATTCCTAAAACTTTTCACTAAGATCTATAGGTAAGCTTAGGTCATTAAATATTATTATATGTTGGTTTTCCTTGTTTATATAAGCTATGAGGATTGCTCAATACTTGATATCTAACACAAAAATTGTTCACATCATAAAACATAAAGATTGGATCATTCTTGATTGTTTTCTTTCAAATGAACATTGATTATTATCAATTTTAGAGGCTCTTATAAAAAAATCATGTCTTTTAGTTATTCCAACATAGACTATACTTGACTTGAAAAAAAAAATGGGTTCAAATTTTATCTTTCTAGGAGAATGATACAAGGACATCACTTCTCATCTATTTTGGTTTGTTTAGTTTTGTTTCAGTTTTACTTTGTTTTTTCTTCTGCAGGCGTTTGGTCGGTTCTTATTGTTGGGATGTGAAGTTTGACTCTTCATTTCACCTTCTCATCTTTATCCCTTTGTCTTCTGTTGAAGACCATTGTATAAATATGAGGGCAAAGCCCTATGTATGGATGTTGCAATAATAATAAACATCTCTGCTATGCTTTCTGGTGGATGTAGCCAAATTGGTGAGCCATGTTAAATATTGTTTTGTGTATAATTTGTGTGTTCCCAGTTTGTCATATGTTGTAACAATTGGTATCAGAGCGGTTACGAGATCCAAGGAGAGCAGGGTTTAATGAGAGGATGATTAAGGACAAAGCAGATGACAACCATGCCCATGCGTTGGTGTAATTTGCGAATTCTAAATTTTAGTTTTTAAGAACTGGATGCTATATTCTGGTTCCTGCCAAGATTGCCAAATATATGGCAGTTGAGAAATTGTCCCTAGTTACCAGATAGGCCTTGTGATTCAACCTGTCATAGAAAGCATGTGAAGTGATGATTGGTAATGGTTGTTGAATGGAGTCACCTCAGAAGAATGAACATGCAGAAAAAGTGCCAAAATAGAATAACTTGGGTTTGCTAATTTTAAGTATTTAATCTGGAGTGTGCTCACCCTGTTCGATGATATTAAAAGAGATATGGAGAGTCATTAACTACAGTAAAATGATAGAAATATTTATGGCATAATACCTATCGATATTGTTAGTAGCATGCAAAAGAAGAGTTGTTATATATTGCTAATTTTGGCCGTTGTTGTGAGGTAGATGAAGGGACAGAAGAATAAAGGATAAAGCAAAAGTCAAAGAAAAGAGAACCTTATTTTGTAGTGAAGATGGGCTAGTACCTTTCCTCTCAAGAAGTTGTCGAAGGTTGTGAAGGCGGAGGATATGCAACCTAATAATAAGAAACTAGTTTGGAAGCTCAAGCAATGAACTTTGTTATATGGTTTAATAATTACTCCATAGTGGTCAGATGGATTACAAAATACAATTTGAAAGGGGAAACCGTAATAATCATTGAGGTGCCCTACTAAATCTGGTGCATTTGTTGGACTTGTGTGAAGGCTCGACCTCGAAAAAGAGATCACAGGTCGTGTGAGATTCCAACGAGGTCATGATTGCCCCTATGCATGGCATTGGAGGTGCCAAGATAATTCCATGGGCTATAGTGTGAGCCGCTATTCTCAATTCATGGCCATAGTTATGATGTTGGTTATATGTAGCTTTCTTTTGGGAGGCAGGGTAAATGGCGATATAGTGCCATAATAGGCTTACATGTTCTTCAGGAGATGCCAAATCCCATGACAGTACTTCTTTTGTAGTCGTTGGAGGAATTTCACAGGTTAAAGCCCTTGTAGGGGCTACCATTGGTGGTGAAGATATTTGGCAAAATATTATGCGACATCTTGTGTTGATTAAATTGGCTTCTCAGATTTTGGTAGCGAAGATGCTATCTGGAAACGGGGATATAAGAAAGCCATGGGATTCCGTGGAAGATATAGATGCTCTTATTTTACAGGTGGATATGCCTAGTCTTGGCAAAGATGATGTCAAGGTTTGTTTCATCCCCTATTTTTTTTTTTTAAGACAAGTGCAGATCGTAGTGAAATATATAGAGATGGAATACAATGAAAGGGACTAGTGAAGAAAATACATTAAATCCATAGGTTTTGGGCAGCAACAACACCATTAGGAGAAGAGTGATATTGTAGTTGCAATTCTTGAAGTGATCTAATCCAACCAAGATGGAAAAGGAATGGTGTAGGGGAAGCTAGGACATGTTGTTTTCATCAAAGAAGTTCCGGCTGGTGAAGATTAAATGAATCAAGAACTTCGGGCAGATGACCATGGTGATGGTTCAGGGTTCCAATCAGCTTGTGCTAGTTGAGGCATAGAGGATTCTACATGATGCCGTCTATGAGGTGTCTCATTGACAAGTGTTCTTGATAGCTAGAGGTGGTTATTGCAATGGACCAGACATGAATTGTTGGATTTTACCTATAGGTATTTAGCAATTACAGTTGTAAGTTATAATATCATTGAGTGGGAGTGTTTTTTATTTTGGTAGTGAATTTTTGTCAAGAAGTGGTTATCTTCATGTGATTGGAGATGTTGATTCTTAGATGCCATGGTAGGCTCTTGATTCTAGATTAGAGCATTGGCATGATACAGGTTCTATTGATAGGTTATGCTCATTGGAGCATATGGTCTTCATTTTTGAATATGTAAGATCAAGTTGTCATGTTGTGTTCCCAGGTAATGCAGACGTGTGGTGGGAGTTTTTGACATTGGTCTTGTTAGTGCTCTTAGTATCAAGCACATTGGCGGATTGATCATGGAGGTGCTTTTGAAAGATAAGAGGCTTAGGTGAGGCTAGAGTTCTCTTGGGATTAGAGAACATTTGTTGAGACTGTATCTCTTTAGAGGTTTCAGCAAGAAGACCGAGGAGCCTACACCTAGTGATGGACGTGAGTTCATTATGGACCTAGAGGAGATTGTTCTTGGACAGAGTCATTGTGACTTGGTGTATCCTAGAGGAGCATTCTTAGTCCCCACTCTTGGTCTACTCGGCAGATTTATCTCCTTGTAGGAGATGATTCCTAGTTTGGAATGATATTGAGTTTGATCTTCTTTGATTACAGGAGCTTACATCCATGTTGGTTGGGTGTTTTTAATGCTTTTGTTTGGGGAGTTAAAGGAGATCATACTTGACACAGCTAAACACTTGGTGGTGTTGGTAGAAGGATGAGATATGGTTTGCATGGATGTTTCTTCCTAGAGTTTTTGAAGTCATCTATTGTTGTTGTACTTTATTGTTTTTTAACAGCAATATGTGGTTTTCATGAGGACTTGGAGGATGTCAAGTGAGTTTTTGTAGCAAGTTGGTTGCAAGTTGTAGGCCATGGTGATTTGATTATTGCCACACTTTTATGTTAGTGTTGATTGGTAGATTTGAGTTATTGGTTAACATTGCTCATGCAACATGTGGACTACTATATAAGTGTCTTCTAGCTTTTTGCACATCAACAGTTTTTGGTGTGTTTTGTTGGAAGATGAGATTACACAGAATTGTTGTATGGGTTGGATATGTTGGCATGATTTTATTTGATGCTGTGTGGTTAGTTGGATGTGATTAGCAATTAGTTGTGGTTGTTATTCCTGCTATGGTGATTGATTCTCAGCCTATTTATTACCATGGGATTTGGTGATTGCACTTGGATACTAGTTGAGAATGGAAAGAAAGGGATATACTTCAAGTGGGAGGTTGTTCAGATGTGAAGTTGCAGTGTGAGTCAAACTTCAAGTGGGAGATTGTTGGGATGTGAAGTATGACTCTTCATTTCACCTTCCTATCTCTGTCCCTTCGTCTTCTGTTCAAGCCTATTGTATAAATATGAGGGCAAAGCCCTATGTATGGATGCTGCAATAATAATAAACATCTCTGGTCTGCTTTCTGGTAGATGTACCCAAATTGGTGAACCACGTTAAATACTGTGTTGTGTATAATTTGTGTGTTCCCAATTTGTCTTCTGTTTTAACACTTATGTCCATTTCACATCTCCATGGAATCACATTTGGCGAATGTTCATTGGTAACAAAGATTCTACAAGAATCTTACGTCCTAATATTTGGTGGAGGTTATTGAACCCGTGGAGTTGGGATTGAGACACGTTGTTTTTGACGCCACATGGACATAAACATTTTATGATGTTCGTTGAACAATTTTGATAACGAAGGAGAAAGGCAAAAAAATCCCTCATTATTGGGAATAAGTTTTGGGGGGAAAATGTAGAATAGGGGAGGAGGGAGGAAAAATGGGCCTAAGAGAGGACAACTATATTTTGTAATCCAAATACTACCAGAAATAATTATGCATTCCAATGTCTATGAATGCTCTATTATCTTTCATTAAACTGTTATGTCACTTGAATAAAGTTCCTATCACTGCTGAATTTCCTTCCATTATACTGTCTCTATATTGTGAATTTTTTTCTGTTGAGTGTCTGTCAGATAGGTTGCCATCATATTGAAGGAGACTATGAGATGAGATCGATAGAGAGAGAAACTGGTCCTTGGAAATGATCAACATCATTTGTAGATTCAAAAAATTGACAGAAATAATGAACATTGAGCCTTTGTTTCTCTGTTTTGGGATTCGGTTGTCTGGAATATTTTATTTGATATGAACTCTTGCTGATTGGGAACTCCTGTTTGCTCTGTTCTCATTGATTAAATTTCTGTCATTTCTGAGCTTCCCTTCGTTATTCTGTCTTGGGTTGTGAATTAAATTTATGTTGATTGTTTATTAGTCTGGCTTCGATGAGAGTAATAGATTGATCAATTATTCTTATTAACATTAGTTGTGCTCATACTAGACCATAAAAAATAAGTAGTTGTATCTACCTCTTTATTATTGTATTTTGTTGAACCTCAAGGAATACTTCCTTAGTTTAGTAGTACCTAAACGATTCCTTAGCTTAGTGTTGAAACTCAAGGAATACTTATATGAGAATAATAATAAGTGTCTCAATTCCAAATCAATATTCTTTGGATTTGGATTTCAGGTGTATATTTAGGGGTTAGGGGTCTTGCAAATCCATGACTCTGAAAATTAATAATATAATGTACTTTGGTGGTAGTAGTTTTATGTAATTCATTTTATTGAATCTTTATTTTCTATATCTTTGTATCTCGCCCATAGTTTTCAATGGTAGTGATGTCAAACACATGATATCTTTATGATTGTCATTGTTAATCTTAGTAGATTATTTTAGATTTGGTTTGTATCTAATAATTACCAAGGTTGGTATGAAAAATGTCAAGAACATTTGTAATTATAATTTTTTCTACATAAAGATAGAAGATTAAATTAAATTTGTAATAATTAATATTGTTACATTAAACACTAACCAAAATCTCAACTTCTAATGCATTAAAGGCAAATGTATTACATTTATATATTGAAAGAGTATATGTGAGAAAGGAAAGGGTTTTTAATGCATGCTTTATTATGTTAATAATAGTGTAGACGTTTGAGATTGATATTTATTATTCTAACCATGCATTTGTTATATATACTTTTCCCTTTCACAATATGGTGATTGCATTTTCCAATCATTATATTTGTGCATTCAAGCAATACTATGTATTCCACATTCTTCTTTAGAGAAAAAAATCTATCTCAAGAGATTATTGGTATTAATGGTGTTAGCATTGGTTGGTTATCAAAATAATATAAATGTTTTCCTCCATGAGAGCATGAAATATAGTGTGTAAAGAAATATTCAAATAAATACATACATATTAAGTTCAGATTCGTTAAGAAGGTTCACATTTTATTTTATTTTTAGATAATTTACCATGTTTTTATATAATAGACAAAAAATGGAAATTCAATATGAAAGCAATCAAGTACAAAACATCCTTATGTCAACCAAAAATAATAGAAATTAAAATCAATTGTGCCAAACTATAACAATTCTTCTACAATGTTCTCTCAAACCTAACTTTAAAAATTCATTTATTTTCACTATCATACTTAACTAAACAATTGATAATTTTGATGAAATATAACAAAATTTTATATGTTTTAAAATCACCGCACACACCTATATATAATCGAGAAGTACTTAAACAGGATTATCTAAAAAATAATCTTTTCTATATTTTATTTTATTTGTTTGCAGGTTCATGGAAGGAAATAATTGAATTATTTTAGTCCAAGTCGCGTGCACACTAGCAAGTCAAATTAAATAATATTAATTTAAAAGTAGCTACCACTCTATGATTTAGCATACAGTTAGAAGTGATTCTAACTTTTTAATATAGAAAACTAAGCGGGGTATCACTTGTTGATTTGTTGTAGTGTATATGCATAGAAATTAACAAATGTATAAATGTGAGTAAATCAATTAATAGGATCTCTTAAGCTTGAAGGGTTCTAAATCGAGAGAAAACACAATAAGGGCACAGAAAGGAAACACGACTACCCATTTGTTCAAGAAAGAGGTGCAACCAATATGGATTAGAAGAAAGTAAAAAGTTAGTTTGAAATAGTTGAGGGAAAAGTTGGTCGAGGAGTAAAGAAGAAAAAAAAAGACAATTTGGAGGAAGAATTTGTGAATCTTAAAAAAAAATTTAGAGGAGTTAGGAAAATAAAGATAAATATATGAATATTTGTGTGAAATTGATAATCTTGAAAAAAAACAAAATGTTAAATCAAAAAATGAAGAATTTGGAAAAAAAAAAAACATTTGAAATTGTTTGAAGTTAAAATAAAGAATAAATATTTGAAAGAAAAGTTAAAATTGTTGGAAAAATATAATGAGCATGTGAAATCAAAGATATTTGTTTGTGATGCCTCAATTGACACAAGAGATTTGTGTTGTTTCTTTAATCAAATAGTTGATTTGTATGATATGCATGAAATTTTTTTTTATCGAGAGTGTAAGGTCGAAGATAAGGATGTGTTTGAATATACAAATCTTGCAAGTTATAATGTTAATAACAAATGATGGTTTGATTAATATGGATGGATGGATGCATCTAAGTGGCAAAGGTTAATTACTGTTGGTCTAGAATAGAAGTTCTAACATAAATTGGTGAGGACCAAACGGTACTTGAAAAATAGGGTTCTTAATTCAATGTTAGAGAACAACATACCATATAAAATTTATATTGACAAAAAGTCAATTCTAACACATTTAAATGTTTTAGGCTATGAATGATTTATTTGGGTACAAAATAAAAGATGATCTAGTTTATATTTTAAGACAAAAATGATATATACTTGTTCACCATAATGAAAATATTAAAGGATATAAACTTTATAATCGAAAGATATTTAGCATTCTATATTTCAAGGATATCATTTTTAGTAAATTTAAAGGCTTATCTCAAGAAAAAAGGTCAAAGATGGAAAAGAGTGAAAAGGTGCTTTTTGAATCAAATTTAGAGCAAACTAATGCATAAAAAAGATGAAAAGATAAGTTGACATGATATTTTAGATATGAAGATTAGGAAAACATTTGTCATAAAATTCCTAAGAAGAATAGGGTTTAGATTTGACAAGAAATTCTTACTAGTAATTATGAGAAAATCCAAAAGAAAATGAAGATCATTTAACAAGTATACTCTATAAAAAAATTGTATTTTTTTTTTAATATTTATTAATAATGAATCAAGTTATATGGAATAATATCTCACTTTTAAGGAGAAGAAGTCTACAAAGAATATCATGAAAGAGACAATGTTGTCATTGAGGTAGGGCAAGACTTGAGACTTATTATGTTGGATTGAAGAGAGAAAATCCATTAACTATAAATATATTTTCAAGAAAAATATTAGATAATGTAGATCACTTGAGTGATACAAGACACATTTTGTGCATAGGTATATCCTTCAATAGAGGTAATTGACTATGGTGAGTTCTCTTCTTCAATAGTCAAGTCAAATTCCAATATATTGTTGTTATCCATAGTTATTGCATATGATTGTGAAAGAAATAAGATAAATTTAAAGAAATATTTCTTACATAATGATTTATTTTTTTGATTTTGATTGTATTGAAATTAAGATAACTAAATATTGACTAACAATTATATTTTTATTTTGTTTTATAGAATTATTAGCTAAAAAGAGCAAGTGGTAGAAAATAGTTTTCCTATACACGCATCTAAAGAATATATGGTTTCAATAGATGCTTCAACTAAATAGTCACATATAAAAAAATTGTCTGCCAAAATTATCCGATTGAATAAATTTATTCATCATCTCTAAAAAAAAGAAAAGTCAAACTTGCTGTCGTGGTCGTAGATTCTCTCTAGAGGTATTTTTCACGTCATGTTTGATTAGGTGATCAGAGCTTCCAGAATGGTTACGAGACAATGACCTTCACAGTCCACCTTCCATCGAATTTCCAACTATAGAAAACTCTGAGGGGAATAAACGGTCAAAAACGACCCGGCGACAAAGTCGTACAATTGTATTATATTCGATATACTACGCGTTAAACTTAGTTTAAATTCCATGGGATTTCTTCGGTTTTGAGTAAATGTCGATGGCCCAACTCATCTGCGCGCAGTGGCTGATGAAAATGTCGATGCCCTGTCTGCAGAACGAGTTTCACAAAATTCTGTTATCTAACAGTGAACCCATCGATCCGGACCGGTAATCATCGGCCCGACAATCCTCCTGTTCGAGCACGGACGACTGCATAACTGGCTCCACATGCTCTGACGGCGATGACGACGGCAGCAGCCAATCCAGCTCTAACTGTTTTTCATCAGACAGAACATGCGAATTCAACTTAATATAGCGCAGTGCATGGCGAAGAGTGGATACGCGAGGGAATGCGTTCGAGTCTTCACTCTCACTAAACTGTCCGTGGTGGAAGAGAGTTTATACAATCTGGGCGTGGAGAAGGTTAGGTTGAACGATGTTAGAAAAATGGAGTGGAAAGTCCTGGATGACAAGATCAAGAAATGGATATACGCTGCCAAAATCAGTATCCGAAATCTGTTTGCCCGAGAGAAGCGGCCGTGTGTCGATGTGTTTGGGGAACATGACAAGATGAGAGATCCTTGTTTTGTTGAAATCGCCAAAGAACGCACAGAAAGGCTTCTCGCCATTGCAGAGGCCGTGGCAGCCACGAGCCGGGCGCCCGAAAGAATGTTCAGGGTGCTGGACCTCTACGAAGCGCTCACCGATCTTATGCCGGAAATAGAAAGACATATTTTCTCAAGAAGCTTGCCGAAGCGTACACTAGCAGGCCAACAGGATCCTGGTGCAACTAGGGCGCGAGGCGGCCCGGGCAATTTTGATGGAATTTGAGAAGATAGAAATATAAGGTTCCTATTCTGGGCGGCAGTATTCATCCTCTCACCAGATACGTTATGAATTATCTGTCTTTTATCTCCGATTACAGGGAAACGTTGGTAGACATAATCAGGGAACCACCAGGGGAGCTGCCGAAAGCCGTCGCCGACAATGACCTGACTGATTCCTCTGCCCCGCTGTCTGTCCACCTCGGATGGACCACTTTTATCATGCTGTGCAAGCTCGACAAAAAGCTGATCTGTACAAAGACGTGGCCCTATCGTATCTCTTTCTCATGAACAAAGAGTATAATGGCTCTGAGGTCAAATATATAATGGGGGAGGGGTGGCTTGGAAAACAATGGAATAAAGTTAGGCAGTACGCGGTGAAGTATGAGACAGCCGACTGGATGAAAGTATTGTCGTGTGTAACAGATGAGGAAGCTCCTCCGAATGGAGTAGTTTTGAAAGAAAGAATAAAGGAGTTCAATTCAGCGATGGAAGAAGTGAAGAGAAGGCATGCTGGATGGATGGTTCCTGACGTCAGCCTGCGAGAGATGTTAAGGGTTTCAATTACTGAGAAATTGATATCGTCCTGCGGTTAATTCCTTTCTTAGCAGATTCCGAAGCCGGTTTGATAGCGATATGCACAGCAAATATACGCCTGAGGAGGTGCAAGATTTTGTGTTGGATGTGTTCGTTGACTGATTTATTTATTCACATTCCCCTCCGTTTTCGGTAATATTATGTTAATATAAACTTCAATATAATAGACAAAAAATAGAAATGCAATATGAAAGCAATCAAGTACAAAACATCCTTATGTCAACCAAAAATAATAGAAATTAAAATCAATTGTGCCAGACTATAACAATTCTTCTACATTGTTCTCTCAAACCTACTTTAAATATTCATTTATTTTCACTCTCACATTTAACTAAATAATTGATAATTTTGATGAGATATAACAAAATTTAATGTTTTAAAATCACCACACACACCTATATATAATCGAGAAGTAGTTAAATATGATTATTTAAAAAATAATCTTTTCTATATTTTATTATTGTTTGTTTGTAGGCTCAGGGAAGGAAATGCTTGAATTATTTTAGTCCAAGTCGCACGCATACTAACAAGTAAAATTAAACAATATTAATTTAAAAGTAGCCACCACTCTTATGATTTAGCTTAAAGTTAGAAGTGATTCTAATTTTTTAATATAGAAAACTAAGCGGGGTATCACCTATTGATTTGTTGTAGTGTATATGCGCAGAAGTTAACAAATGTATAAATGTGAGTAAATCAATTAATAGGATCTCTTAAGTTTGAAGTGTTCTAAATCAGAGAAAACACAATAAGGGCACTTAAAGCAAACACGACTACCCATTGTTTAAGAAAGAGGTGCAACCAATATGGCTTAGAAGAAAGTAAAAATTCAGTTTGAAATAGTGAGGGAACAGTTGGTTTAGGAGTAAAGAAGAAAAAAAAAGACAATTTGGAGGAAGAATTTGTGAATCTTAAATTTTTTTATTTTTTTTAAGAGGAGTTAGGAAAATAAAGATAAATATATGAACATTCGTGTGAAATTGATAATTCTGAAAAAACAAAAATAAAATGTTTTAAAGTAAAAAATGAAGAAATTGAAAAAAAAACATTTGAAATTGTTTGAAATTAAAAGAAAGAATGAATATTTGAAAGAAAAGTTAAAATTGTTAGAAAAATATAATGAGCATGTGAAATCAAAGATATTTGTTTGTGATGCCTCAATTGACACAAGAGATTTGTGTTGTTTCTTTGATCAAATAGTTGATTTGTATGATATGGATGAATTTTTTTTTTATCGAGAGTGTAAGGTTGAAGATAAGTATGTGTTTGAATATACAAATCTTGCAGGTTGTAATGTTAATAACAAATGGTGGTTTGATTAATATGGATGGATGGATGTATCCAAGTGACAAAGGTTAACTAGTGTTTGTCTAGAATAGAAGTTCTAGGCTAAATTAGTGGGTACCAAATAGTACTTTAAAAATGGGGTTCTTAATTAAATGTTAGAGAACAAGATACCATATAAAATTTATATAGCCAAAAAGTCAATTTTAACACATTTAAATGTTTTGGCTATGAATGATTTATTTGGGTACAAAAGAAAAGATGATCTAATTTATATTTTAAGACAAAAATGATATATACTTGTTCACCATAACGAAAATATTAAAGGATATAAACTTTATAATCGAAATATATTTAACATTCTACATTTTAGGGATATCACTTTTAGTAAATTTAAATGCTTATCTAAGGAAAAAGGTCAAAGATGGAAAAGAGTGAAAAGGTGCATGTTGAATCAAAGTTAGAGTAAACTAATGCATACAAAAGATGAAAAGATAAGTTGACATGATATTTTAGATATGAAGATTAGGAGAACATTTGTCATAAAAGTCCTAAGAAGAATAGGGTATAGATTTGACAAGAAATTTTTCACTGGTAATTATGAGAAAATCCAAAAGAAAAGGAAGACCATTTAACAAGTATACTTTAAAAAAATTTGTTATTTTTTTTCTAATATTTATTAATAATGAATTAAGTTATATGGAATAATATCTCACTTTTAAGGAGAAGAAGTCTACAAAGAATATCATGAAAGAGACAATGTTGTCATTGAGGTAGGGCAAGACTTGAGACTTATTATGTTGGATTGAAGAGAGAAAATCCATTAACTATAACTATAACTATATTTTCAAGAAAAATATTAGATAATGTAGATCACTTGAGTGATACAAGACACATTTTGTGCATAGGTATATCCTTCAATAGAGATCATTGACTATGGGGAGATCTCTTTTTCAATAGTCAAGTTAAATTCTAATAGATTGTTGTTATCCATAGTGATTACATATGATTGTGAAAGAATAAGATAAACTTAAAGAAACCTTTCTTACATAGTGATTTTCTTTTTATAATTTTGATTGTATTGAAATTAAGATAACTAAATATTGACTAACAATTATATTTTTATTTTGTTTGATAAAATTGTTAGCTAGAACAAGTGGTAGAAAATAGTTTTCCTATACACATCTAAAGAATATATGGTTTCAATAGATGCTTCAACTAAATAGTCACATATAAAAACATTGTCTGCCAAAATTATCCGAATTAATAAATTTATTCATCATCTCTAACAAAAATTGAAAAATCAAACTTGCTGTCGTGGTCGTAGATTCTCTCTAGAGGTATTTTTCACGTCATGTTTGATTAGGTGATCAGAGCTTCCAGAATGGTTACGAGACAATGACCTTCACAGTGGGAATAAACGGTCAAAAAGGACCCGGCGACAAAGTCATACAATTGTATTATACTCGATATACTACGCGTTAAAATTGCTTTAAATTCCATGGGGTTTCTTCGGTTTTGAGTAAGAAGATTGTCCGGGCGAGGGCGGGCACCCAAAGCAAACACGAGCTCTGGTCTAACATAATTTAGTTTTCTTTTCATTTCTTGTTTCTCTAGATTTCCTTGCATTTCTTCACTGCTCCTGAATTGCTGAACTACAGTAGCTTTAGTTGTATACATTAAGTTTAAATTTGAAATATCAATCAAGATTGAAGGAGTAGGCAGAATTGTGATCAGTACCTCCAACAACATAACCAGAGGCATTCTCAGAATGCTTCCGACATTTAGCAACTCTGTTAATGCAAACACATTAGATATCAATAATTTTGAAGATATGGAAGAAAAGTTTGCCGCAGCGGAGATATTGATTTCCAAATGGGACACAAGAAAAAACAGCAAAATGCTCTTTCAGAGCAATGCAGAAGAATTCCGTGTGTACGTGGATACAGTCGAAAATCTCCAATGGCTCATGGAATATTTGTCCGCCGCCAGCACCAAGATAGCCCAACTCATCTGCGCGCAGTGGCTGATGAAAATGTCGATGGCCCGTCTGCAGAACCAGTTTCACAAAGTTTTGTTATCTAACAGTGAACCCATCGATCCGGACCGGTAATCATCGGCCCGACCATCCCCCTGTTCGAGCACGGACGACGGCATAACTGGCTCCACATGATACTCTGACGGCGATGACGACGGCAGCAGCCAATCCAGCTCTAACTGTTCGTCATCAGACAGAACATGCGAATTCATAATGATTCCCTTGGACGCCGTGGCGGATCTACGGAATATAGCGCAGTGCATGGCGAAGAGTGGATACGCGAGGGAATGCGTTCGAGTCTTCACTCTCGCTAAAAAGTCCGTGGTGGAAGAGAGTTTATACAATCTGGGAGTGGAGAAGGTGAGGTTGAATGTGTTCGAAAAATGAAGTGGAAAGTCCTGGATGACAAGATCAAGAAATGGATATTCGCTGCCAAAATCAGTATCCGAATTCTGTTTGCCCGAGAGAAGCGGCTGTGTGTCGATGTGTTTGGGGAACATGACAAGATGAGAGATCCTTGTTTTGCTGAAATCGCCAAAGAGCGCACAGAAAGGCCTCTCGCCATTGCAGAGGCCGTGGCAGCCACGAGTCGTGCGCCAGAAAGAATGTTCAGGGTTCTGGACCTATACGAAGCGCTCACCGATCTTATGCCGGAAATAGAAAGACATATTTTCTCAAGAAGCTTGCCGAAGCGTACACTAGCAGGCCAACAGGATCCTGGTGAAACTAGGCGAGGCGGCCCGGGCAATTTTGATGGAATTTGAGAAGATAGAAATATAAGGTTCCTATTCTGGGCGGCAGTATTCATCCTCTCACCAGATACGTTATGAATTATCTGTCTTTTATCTCCGATTACAGGGAAACTTTGTTAAACATAATCAGGGAACCACCAGGGGAGCTCCCGAAAGCCCTCCCCGACAATGACCTGACTGATTCCTCTGCCCCGCTGTCTGTCCACCTCGGATGGACCATTTTTATCATGGTTTGCAAGCTCGACAAAAAATCTGATCTGTACAAAGACGTGGCCCTATCGTATCTCTTTCTCATGAACAAAAAGTATAATGGCTCTGAGCTCAAATATATAATGGGGGAGGGGTGGTTTGGAAAACAATGGAATAAAGTTAGGCAGTACGCGGTGAAGTATGAGACAGCCGACTGGATGAAAGTATTGTCGTGTGTAACAGATGAGGAAGCTCCTCCGAATGGAGTAGTTTTGAAAGAAAGAATAAAGGAGTTCAATTCAGCGATGGAAGAAGTGAAGAGAAGGCATGCTGGATGGATGGTTCCTGACGTCAGCCTGCGAGAGATGTTAAGGGTTTCAATTACTGAGAAATTGATATCGTCCTACGGTTAATTCCCTTCTTAGCAGATTCAGAAGCCGGTTTGAAAGCGATATGCACATCAAATACACGCCTGAGGAGGTGCAAGATTTTGTGTTGGATGTGTTGGTTGACTGATTTATTTATTCACATTCCCCTCCCTTTTCTGTAATATTATGTTAATATAAATTTCACGAGGAAGTGTGACTTCCAACGTGAAAGGGCATCTTACATTTAAATAATTGAGGTCCAAATCAAATCAAAAGATTGATTACCTTTTGCTTCTACGCTACCTATCCGCCCTTCCCCGAGCCCGCAAGCAAACAATAATAAATAACTGGAGAAAGATGTTTTTACTAATCTTATTTAATTATTTGTGGATTAAAATATATTATAAATAATATTTTATGAGAAACTGTATTTATCAATAGATTGAATTGAATATATCATAAAATTCTGTTTGAGCTCATTAAAATGATCAATTGTTTATATATTAATAAAATTATCAAATGTTAAGAGTAAAATTAATTAAATTTTAAAAGATAGAATTGAAAGGGCATTCTAAAAGTATTTCTAGTTCAGTTTTCTTAGTATTATAATTTCCGTTGTTTTTGGTTAGATGAAGAGGCTAAATTCTAATTTACTTGATTGTTCTCACATTGAAGTTCTATCTTTTGTATATTTATATCTGGTTATTGATTTAAATATACATTAGATAACTTCATAATCTAATGTTTAAATATGTTTTAAATAAAACACCATTTAACAAAAATATAGTCAAAATTACATTGAAGTTAAATAAAATATGATCCTTGAATGTATATGTATGTTGGTAAGTCTATATTTTAGAACCAAACTTAGTTTATGTTTTCACCCTATTCATAATCATTTAAAAAGAAAAATATTTATATATATTTTATAATCAATGAATACTAAGAGCATTAATACCTATAATCTTTTGAATGCATAATGAAAATTAAAAGACAAATCCATCCTAAATGTCTACACAATTATTGACATAGATTTGAATACTATCTCCTTTTTATCTCGCATATCTTCCTTTTATATATATATATATATATATATATATATATATATATATATATATATATATATATATATATATATATAGATATATATATATATGATGCATACACTTTTAAATTCCCATTTGTTTTACTCTTGTATCATCATAGAAAAGCTATAATTTGAAAGGCTTGTAGACAGTTTTCATACCAACATTGAAAAGTGTTGGCTATAATTCCACGCATGTATATATTTGTAGAAATGTTATCACACGTGTGAAGGAAAATCAAGATTTTATTTTGTTGGTTTGACAATCATACACATCTCTATTTGAGCTTTACTGGATATTTTGTTTTCTTTCAATATTTTTGGTGTTATCAATAGTCATACACTTTAACTTTGATTTCTTGGTGAAGCCATGCATATTATAGAATATTGTACATTTCCATTGAGTATTTCAACTTGTTTATGAAATAAATAAAATGGACCAAGATTGTTGGGTTCAATGAAATCTCTTATAAAGATTAAGACTTTTTTTTATCATTTATTCTTGTTATTAAGTTTTAGGATAACACTTTTCATGCATTTAAGGTGAACAATTAATTTTCAAGTTCTAGAATCTTGTCTCCACACATAGAAGTATGTTGAATCAAGTTAAGGCATGACATTTGGATGGTTGGGGATCCTCACTTTAACATTTTCTAGTTTCTTCTTTTCCTATTTATGACTTGGGATCTGGTGGATATTTTCATTAATCTATATTGCTTTACCATCACTAGTTTTGGCATCCCTTTAGGTCTAGAGTTCTGATACTTTGTCACCACATAAGATAGTATTTTGAGAATAAAAAAAGAAATAAAAATATTAGAGTTAGAGTATAAGTGTTTCATATAGGATACTACACAAATAAAGGGGTTTTGGTCACCTCTTAGTCATAAGAGATGAATACTACATGTGATGCAAACTCCACAGGGAACTAGTGGTTATTCACCCCACTACCCACAAACCTATCAAATTACTCTATTATTCACACAAATACCCCTCCAAATTAATAATTCAATGTATCACAAACTTTCCTCTTACAACTTCTCACATCAAATGTCCTTTTGGTCTTCTCTCATTGACCACTTCCTTGGTCTATCAGGACACAATCCCACATACTTGTATGGGATGGAATAGAACCTTCACCCAACCATATTATGACCCTATAGGCCTAAGAAAACACAATTAAATCACCTTTATGTGGTCAATACACTTCCAAGGGTGACTTACCTTAAAATGACCTAGTTAGCTACTAGCCCTATTTTTGAGGTTTCCGGCCTATAATTTAAAATTATTCCAAACAACCCTCCGAAAAAATTGTATTTTGGAATACCCTTTTGGCCATTATATAACTTATATCAAAATTGAATCCTTCTCTCTCAAGGTAGGGTCAATGGTTTTGACTATTCTCATGGACCTAATGTGCCAATTAGGCCACTTTTACAAAGTAACCCCTTAATTAAAAATTGCTTTCATCAAACCACTTGGAAAATGTATTTTCACCTTAAAATACACCGAATCCACCCTTTTATTGGGTCTATTCCATCCATACAACCTACAACAATCCAATTTTCTTTCAACTGAGACTAGTCACATAGAGATGCCTGGTCTTTTATTGGCCATATCTCCCATATGAAATTATATTCCTATCCAAAACCACCATATTCCTAGAGTACATACATGGTCCTAACTTTCCACCAAAGGCTAGAATCCTCCAAAGATGGAAAGTCAAGATATTGGCATTTGAATCCAAAACCCTAGGTAGGTGAGGGTTTGGTGACTAGTTTCAGAAAAACTGATGGATCTCCCTGTAAATTTCACTAGATCAAAGTAAAATTGAAGATAATTCATTTCCCTACACCACCATGTGCCTTGTTTTTGTAGATGAATCCGTACAAGCATGTACAAAGATCAAAAATAGTGAAATTGACAGGAAAATGTGTGTATTTCAATTGTATTCAACTCCAAAACTTCAACAAATCCAAATATTCAACCAATAGAGGTATAAACATCAGTTATATCAATGAACACAACTTCCTCAAACCGTATTTACAAAAAAATGACTGTTGGAGACAAGCTGCTCCTCTTAGACAAATTTCTACATTTGACAAATTTTACAAAATTGGGTATTTTGAGAAATAGGCCTCCAAACATTACATGAATGACTAATAATGGTTCCTTACAATGAAATTCAACATAAAATACCTATCCTACCCATCCCTAGACTCCTACTAACCCATTGACCAAAGTTGACCAAGTTGGCTTATATATGCCTAACAGGATCAATGACCATACAAATGGGTCCAAACCAATGCAAAACTTTACAAATTGGTCCTGAGGACCTTATTAAATTCAAAAATGACTAAATGACTCATGATACATGCTGAGCCTTCATGATCCCTCATGGTGTCCTTATGGTGCCCCTATACCATACTCCCCGGGTAGAAGAATCTCAAGCTCCACTTGAGATGAGGTCCGCCAAACATGTGTCATGCTTCTTAATATATTTCTCATCAATCCACACTGCTTCAACTTCCGGAAACCCTTTCCACTTGACAAGATACTTCTTATAGACATTTCTCCTAGTCTTCTTGACAACCTTGGTATCCAAGATACCTTCAAGTTGCATGGGATGAACGGGTGGAGATCCTTGAGCCACTCCACATAATCCTCTTTCTGTATACCTATCTTATCACCTACAACAACATCATTTTTATAGGGCATAAGGTTTGCAACATTGAAAATGGGTGAGAGACCAATGTCAGAGGTTGATTCAATCTCATAAGCATTAGGAGAAAACTTGTGAACAATTCTACATGGACCCATTTTATTCATCACAAGTTTAGTGTATTTACCCTTTGGTAACCTCTCCTTCTTCAAGTGTGCCCATACCAGATCTCCCACCTGGTATTTCACATCCCTCCTCTTCTTGTTTGTTTGTTCGTTATACTTGATAGCATTTTGTTGGAGTGTAGTCTTCACCCGATCATAAATTTCTTTGATTCCTTCTGAAAAACTTTCTCCCTATGCATTGATTCTTCCTTAATTAGGTAACTCTCAGAGATCCAAAATCCCCCTACGATTATCCCATAAACTATTTGGAAAGGACTCTTCTTGGTACTTCTATTAACTAAGTCATTATAGGCCAATTCTACTTGGGGAAGGACCACATCCCATACTTGACCATTCTGTTTGGTTAGACACCTTAATAGGTTCCCAAGAGACCTAATGATCACCTTTGTATGCCCATCTATTTGTGGGTGGTAGGCAGAACCAAAGGATAAGTTTGTATCCAACTTCCTCCATAGGATCCTCCAAACAAGACCCACAAACTTCACATCTCTATCCGACACAATGCTAAAAGGAAGTCCATGAATCCTCACTACTTCTCTAAAGAAGATGTCTGCAATATGGGAAGCATCTTTGGTGCTCTTACAAGGTAGAAAATGAACCATTTTGCTGAACCTATCTACCACTACAAATACACTATTATACCCCTTCTGTGTCCTTGGTAACCCCATCACAAAATCCATGCTAATATTGTCCCATGGTCTGCTAGGAATGGGTAAGGGTTGATACAAACCTGCATTTGTAGTTATTCCTTTAGCCCTTTGACACACCATGTTTGCATCCTAGGCTAGCAATAATGTCTCCTGACTTGTTCCAAAGTCTTATCAAGGCCAAAGTGGCCACCTAAAATCCCATAATGCTTCTCTTTGATGATATTATCCCTCATTGAACAACTAGGGATGCATAGTTGACTAGCTTTGAACAAAAGTCCATCTTGAATTAGGAATTCAAAATACTCCACATGATATTGGCTAGCAAAATCTAAACATACCTTGTACATCTCCTTAAAATCTGCATCTTCATCATACATGGCCTTTAGGGAATCAATCCCCACACTCTGCAACTGTACCTCCTTCACTGTTATCACCTTCCTACTCAAGGCATATGTCACCTTGTTGGGTTGTCCTTTCTTGTGCTTAATAGTGAAGGTATAGGCTTGGATGGACTCTACCCATTTCATATGTTTGTGACTCAACTTGTCCTGACTATTGGGGGAAATTAGGGCCTGATTATCCATGTAAACAATGAACTCTTTCGATAGGAGGTAATGCCTCCATTTCTTGAGGGCTTGTACAAGTACACATAGTTCTAAGTTATAAGAATGATACCTTCTCTTGGCCTCATTTAACTTCTCATAAAGAAGGAAAATGGCCTCCCTTATTGACTTAAGACCACTCTTATGGCCATATTACTAGCATCGCATTCAATTGTGAAAAGTATTAAAATCAAGAAGTATGAGAACAGTTTGTTGAGAAATTTTTACCTTCAATGTTTCAAAATCCCTTTTCATTGCCTTTGTCCAAGCAAACTTGCATCTTTTTCTCCCTTTGATAAATTCCAACATAGGTGCACAAATCTTACTAAAGTTCCTGATGAACTTCCTATAAAAGGTAGATAGGCCATGAAAACTTCTAACCTTTCCCATGGTCCTAGGAGTTGGCCAATTCACAATGGCCTCAACCTTAGAAGGGTCCAACTTAAGATGCCCCTTGGAGATGAAAAACCCCAAATATACAAATTATTGCTTCATAAACTCACACTTTTCTAAGTTGATGAGTAGCTTCTCCTCATGTAGTTTCCTCAACACCAAATCCAAGTGCCTTAGGTGGTCCTCCTTGGTCTTACTGAAAACAAGAATATCATCTAGGTATACCACAACAAATTTTCCTATAAAAGGATTAAGAAATTGATTCGTTAATCTCAAGAAAGTGCTAGGGGCATTACTCAAGCCAAAAGGCATCAACATCAATTCATACAACCCTTCATTGGTTTTGAAGGCTACCTTCCACTCATCACCTTCCCTTATCCTAATTTGGTGGTACCCACTTTTCAAGTCTATTTTGGTGAAGTAGCAAGCCCCTCCCAAACAATCCATTAGATCTTATATTCTTGGCATAGGAAATTTGTAGCTTATGGTGATCTTATTGATAGCCCTTGAGTCTGTACATAGCCTCCATTTGCCATCCTTTTTGGGTGCCAAGATGGTTGGTACTACACATAGACTGAGACTCTTCCGAATCAGACCTTTATCAAGCAACTCCTACACTTGGTTAGAAATTTCCTCATTTTGAGTGGGAGTCATTTTATATGTAGCTTTCTTGGGCAAGGTGGCTCTGGAAATGAAGTCTATGTGATGACTTATATCCCTAATAGGTGGTAGAGAGTTTGACATATCCTCTTTCACCACATCTTCATATTTCTGCAACAACTTCTTCACTTCAAGTGGAACACCCTTACCCTCGACCTTAGACTGATTTGCCATGTCCTTCGGGTTCAACACCAAATCAAATCCCATGTCTTCATCTTTAAGAGTTTGCAACATCTCCTTCTCGCCAACAAACATAATCCCTAATTCATTCTTCCTATCACCCCCACTATTAGGTAAAGGATTCAAGGTAAATGACTCACCATTATTGGTGATGGTGTATGTGTTATTTTGTCCATCATGTTGAGCCTTCAATTCATACTACCATGGCCTTCTAAAAAGAAAATGACATGCATCCATCTTAACAATATCAAATAGTATCCTATCCTTATAACCTCCTATATGAAAATCAACCCAAGCTTGTTCATCAACAAGAGTTTGTTGCCCTTTTGTTAGCCATGAAACCTTATAAGGAAATGGGTGAGGTAACCTTTTAAAATGCATCTTTTCTACCATTTCAATAGACACTAAGTTATCAGTAGACCTAGAGTCAATGAATACCTTACATACCTTTCCTCCTAATTTGTAAGTTGTTCTGAATAGAGTTTTCCTCTGTGGTGTTTCTTGAGAAGTTGGCACCTTCAAAAAGGGTCTCCTCATCATGATAATTTCTCCTACCTCTGCATTTGTACCTCTGGATGGTGAGTTCATACTTTGGCAATCCTCCTCTTGGACCAACTGAGTCCTCCTTTCTCCTCCTTAGGTATTGGTCTGATTTTTCTCAGGATGCCTCTTTGCAGAATGTCCTTCCTGTCCAAAAGAGTAGCATCTCCCAATGAAAGTGACATTGCCTCTTCCTGATCCTCCAAATCTTCCTTTATCATTAGACCTTTTCCCCCTATAGTTTCCTCTGAAATTTGTGCCTCCTTGCTGCTCACCTTGGCTAGATTCCCCTTGTGTCTTCTGAGGTTAACCCCTACCACCAAAAGCTCCCCTTCCTTTGAAGTTTCTTCCTCCTTTCCCTCCACCATTTTGGTCACTCTTCCTCATTAGTTTCTCCTCTGCTCTAAGTGCCAATTGGAAGCACTTGCTTACTATGTCAGGGGCTAGGATTCTAGTTTCATCTTGAATGATATACTTCAATCCATTGAGGTACCTTGCCACACTTTTTGGTTTCTCCTCATGCTGCTTGGTTCTAAGACTTAGTTTGTGAAACTCTTCTGTATATGCACTTACATCAAAGTCTTTTTGCCTCAGATTTTGCATCTTCCTATAGATTTGGACCTCATATTCTATTGGTACAAAATGTGCCTTCACTCTTGCTAACATCCTATCCCAAGATGTTATCATGTTTCTTCCGTCCTTCACCCTATCACCTTGCAAGGAGTTCCACCATGTGAGTGCATATCCATTCATTTTGGACTTGGTAAATGTAACCTTATTTTTTGGGGGGATCTCCTATTCTATCCAATCCATGACTTATTCTACATCCCATGCCCCACTAAACATAGGGACATCATCCTTGCCACCAAAGGAGCTTCAACTAACTGCATTTAGGGCTTCCACAAATGCTTTCTGATCTGCAGGCAATTCCACCTCTTGCCTTGGGGTTTCTGGACATCTTCCCCTTCCTTACCTTCTCCCTCAGATTCACATTCTCCTTCCTTCCCTTTTCCATTAGCCTTTTCCAACTCCTTTTCTCTAGATTGAAACATCTCCTCAAACACCTTCCTTACAGCCTCTTGTGACATTGAATTAGGAGGCATTATGTCAGCCTCTTCTCCACTTCCATCTGCTGACATACATCAAGACCACTTATCCCAAATTACCTAAAGCTTGCTCTGATACCACAATGATTCAGAGTCCACAGGGAACTAGTGGTTATTCACCCCACTACCCAAAAACCTATCAAAGTAATATTTTCTTCACATAACTACCCCTCCAAATTCATCATTCAATGTATCACAAACATTCCTCTTATAACTTCTCACATCAAATTTCCTTTTGTTCTTCTTCTCATTGACCACTTCCTTGGTCTATGAGGACACAATCCCACATACTTTCATGGGATGGACTAGAACCTTAAACCAACCATATTTTGACCCTATATGCCTAATACAACACAATTCAATCACCTTTATGTGGTCAATACACTTCCAAGGGTGACTTACCTTGAAATGACCTAGTTAGCTACTAGCCCATGTTTGAGGTTTTTGGCCTATAATTTAAAATTATTCCAAACAAACCTCCAAAAATATTTCAGTTTGGAATACCCTTTTGGACACTATATATTATATGTCAGAATGGACTCCTACTCTCTCAAGGTAGGGTCAATGGTTTTGACTGTTCTTATGGACCTAATGTGCCAATTAGGCCACTTTTACAAAGCAACCCCTTAATAAAAACTTGGTTTCATAAAAACACACTTGGAACAGGTCTTTGCACCTTCAAATATACTGAATTCACCCTTTTATTAGGTCTAGTCCACCCATACAACCTACAACAATCCAATTAACTTTCAACTGGGACTAGTCACATAAAGATGTTTGGTCTTCTGTTGGCCATATCTCCCATATGCAATTATCTTCCAATCCAAAACCACCATAGTTATAGAGTACATATCTGGTCCTTACTTTCCACCAAAGGCCGGAATCCTCCAAAGATGGAAAGTCAAGATATTGGTATTTGAATCCAAAACCCTAGGTAGGCGAGGGTTTGATGACTAGTTTTAGAAAGAAATTGATGGATCTCCCTATAAACTTAATGAAAATTCACTAGACCAAAGGAAAATTGAAGCTAATTCATTTCCCTACACATCCATGTGCCTTTTTTTGTAGATGAATCCATACAAGTAAGTACAGAGATAAAAAATAGTGAAATTAACAGGAAAATGTGTGTATTTCAATTGTATTCAACTCCAAAACTTCAAAAACTCCAAATATTCAACCACCAGAGGTATATATACCCCTTGCATCAAGAAAAACAACTACCTCCAACCATATTTAAAAATAAAATAACTGTTGGAGACAAGTTGCTCCTCCCAGACAAGTTGTCAAGATTTGACAACTTTTACAAAATTGGGTATTTTGGGCATTAGGCCTCCAAACATGACATGAATGCCTCAAAATGGTTTCTTACAATTAAAAAAAACATAAAAGACCTATCCTACCCCTCCCTAGAATATTACTGACCCATTGACCAAAGTTGACCAAGCTGGGTTATATATGCCTAACAAGATCAATGACCTTACAAATGGGTCCAAACCAATGCAAAACCATACAAATTGGTCTTGAGAACCTTATTAAATGCAAAAATGACCAAATGACCCATGGTACATGATGAGCCTTCATGATCCCTCATGGTGTTCTAATGGTGCCCCTGCACCAACATGAAGAGGGAACCCATGTGTTAGTAGAGTACACGTAGGCTCAATACTAAGAAAATGCTAGAACACATTGACATGAATGAAGGGGACATATTTAATCATTTATATGTTAAAAAGGAAGAGAATGCTGAAAGAGAAAAGAATGTACTAGAAGTAGCAAATAATAAGGAACTAGTTGAAACCTTATAATTCATGCTTCCTATTGAAGTGATGATATCGTTTAGGATTTCCAACATACGAGAGTACACAAATAAACGTGTTTTGGTCACAAATAGAGTTATACCTTATGAAATAGAACTATATACAAATGAGACAAAATAAATTGAGAATAAAAGTGTTAGGAAATTTAAACTTTGGGAGGGTTCGAAAAGGGTTGTGTGTCTTAAAAATTTAAATCAACTAAACATGCTCAAGTCATACTTAAATATGTTACTTGGGTTATTTGTGGTCACTAATGATATCTAAAAGCTTGGACCTTGTATTTTCACTGAGAATACCCCTCAAGATCATTTTATCCAATGCAAATTGAGCTTCCTATTTTAAACCTTTTCTTCAAATCATTCCCGAGGAAAAAATTTACACATCTTCAGCAAGTTATTTAATGTAAGAACTTAGATAAAATTCTCATCTTAGTGGTGTATCCTAGGGTCTATGTGGAGATGGATTTGAATAATTAGCTTCTTCAAAATATTAAGTTAATTTTCCCTAGGTTTGAATTTTATCAACCTTTATTATATTTGGATAAACCTATTGCTTATTTTATTTGTAGACAAGAAGGTCAATTGATAAGAGATTGTCCTATTAGGTTGAATATGTTTGTTTATCCCCTAAGTTCAGGTCCAACTAGTTTTTCACACTATTGAACAAACCTCCTAATTTTCCTAAGGTGTATACTCAACAAAATAGGTTAATTCTTTCCCAAATATCTAGAATATTAGTATTAAACCACCTATGGTTTCTACCTAATTGTACAATTTTTTAAAATATTGATAAGGAAGAGGAAAGAACCTTTTGGATATGGTAATATTTAAGGTAGTCATTGTTAGAGAATGCCAAGATTTGAAAGAACAAATAAACCTTCCACAAATGAATAAAAATGAGTACAATAGGATATATATAGTATAATATGAAGAGTGTGTAAATCTAGAATGTGATCCTTCAATATATACACAAGGTAGAGGAGGTAGGAATATGTGATTGACTACCCCTCCAAAGGTACATCACATCAATGCTTAAGAGACATGTGTTTGAGCATAAATCAAGTGTGCATGAAGTAGGTGTCTCAAATGGTGAACACATTTGTCACAACCACATGAAGTGAGAAAAATGGTAGCTTTAGATTGAATTGAATCTACCTTACAATATGATATAACACATGATTTGGAGGGAAAATTCATCCCACAAACATGGAAGGTAGAGCTTGACATACACATTTTGAAATCTATTAACTATTTTATTCTCCTTTAGTAAGTTCTTTAGTCCCTCATCATTGTTCCTATCCTTAGAAAAATTATCCATTCATTAGATAAGTCAATGATTATGGATTTAGGGTACATGGAAGAATTTGGCTCCACAAAATGTCCAAAAAGTGGAATTATTTTCCCTAATTTTGAAACATGTTATCTCAATTAAACTAAAAATTTGAGGGTCTTAAATATAGAATCTTAAAAAATTCTAGTACTCTAGGGAAATCTTTTGAATTTGTAATTTATTCTAATACTGAGATGATATAAAATATTCATGTAGTACTTTAAATCTAGTTTAAAATATGTAATTTATTCTTAAACACAAATGATATAAATTGATTTTTAATAGTCATGTACAAAAAATCACTATTTAAAATTAATTTTATATGACCATAACATGCACATGTATGACCACCATAATTTGACCTAAATAAAAGTATTTTTAGAATTATTTTTGGGAAAATGTGTATTATATTGAAGATTGATGAGGATATATTTTTAAAAGTATTTAGATATTTTTTATTAATTTTTAATTGACCCTAATTGTTGTTTTTTAAAACCTCTTATGTACAACCACCATAATTTGAGTTAAATTAATTTTATTTTTTTAAATCATTGTGTAAAGAATTATGTATAGATCGATGTCACATAATTTTTTAAAAGAAACGTACAAAATTAAAATTTATTAAAAAATACTAAATCTTGACACTTCAATATTATGGAATAATTTAAGTAAAAATTAATTAGAAAATAGAAAATTAAAAATTGAAATAATAGAAAAAGAACATATTTAAAAATTAGGCATCATCATCTATAAATGAATTTTAATTTCATAAAAATTCTAAAAAATAGTGGTTAGCCATATTGCCAAATCAATTTTTTCCTTGTTGTTTTCATGGCATTTTACTTTGTAGGTCTAAGGCTAAGGGTTGGGTTCCCAAGTCTTAGAAAAGACAATATCGTAGATTCAAATTTGAAATTTTATATTACAATTAAATTAAATATAAAAAATATAAACAATACTTTTAAATATTGATAATTAAAATCATTTTTTTGATGATATTGAAAATGAAAGTTATCAATATATAAGATCAACAATGATATTGAATTTAACTTTTTTATCCTGTAATTAATAAGTTCAATTACATCAGCTCACTATCAAGAATTTGTCAAGGCAAAAACTCAGAAATAATGTATTTTTTTAATAATAAACCAAAATTTTAAATTGAAAGGAAATTAAAAGAATAAATTTTCAAAAGGAAAATGAAATGTTAATCTTTATAAGATGCAATGATAAAAGGCTGGTAATTTTCAATAGTTAATAGTAATGTGAGAGCTTCAAATGTTGACTTGGTCTCCTTCAATATATTCAGGCGTTTGCTTTATCGCAACAGATGGTTGACTCAGTCCATTTCAAATATTGAAACAAAGTATTCAGGGTTCTGTAGTAGTATTTTCTTAAGAAATTAGGTGTCCCATCATTGTAATTTTTTCTTTGATATCATATTTAAAAAAATTAGGTCTACTGACACCATTCGTAGAATCTAGGATACATAGCGTTCACCGCTTACACCACCATAAGTCGGTCAAGCGAAAATCTCGTTGGGACAAAGTCATACAATTGTATGATATCAAATAGTTGTACATGTTAATCTGACTTTAAATTTCAAGGGATTTCTTAGGTATTGAGTAAGAAGCCTCTTGCCAAGCATTGGAACGGGAGCGGCCACACAGAGAAAACGAAAGCTCGTATGCATTGGAAAGGATGGAAGCAACTTTGGCCGCAGCAGAAATACTGATTACCAGATGGGAGTACAAAAAAACCACAATAAAAATGCTCTTTCAGAGCACTGCAGAAGAAGTCCGTATATACATGGAAACCGTTGACAATCTCCAACGGCTCATGGAATATTTGTCTGCCGTTGGCACAGATGCTGCGGGAATCATCCGTGCACAGCGGCTGATGAAAATGGCCATGACCCGTCTGGAGAAAGAGTTTCAGAAAATTCTGGTATCTAACAGCGAACCCATCGATCCAGACCGGGAGTCATCGGCTCGGCCGTCCTTCTATTCCTCCACAGAGGGTAGCCTCACTAGATCCATTTGCTCTGACGGCGACGACAATCGCAGCAGCTTCTCGAGCTCCAATTGTCTGTCAGTAAACAGACTCTGTGAATTCGACATGGTTCCGTTGGACGCCGTGGTGGATCTGCGGAGAATAGCGCAGCGCATGGCGAAGAGTGGGTATGCGAGTGAATCCATCCGAGTCTTCGTTCTCAGCAGGAAGTCCGTGGTGGAAGAGAGTTTATACAATCTGGGCGTGGACAAGGTGACGGTAAAGGATGTTCGGAAAATGAAATGGGAATTTCTTGATGAAAAGATTAAGAAATGGATTCACGGTGCCAAAATCAGCATTCGAATTCTGGTTGCCCGAGAAAAGCGGCTGTGTGAAGATGTGTTTGAGGGGCTTGATAAGATGAGAGATGCTTGTTTTGCCGAAATCGCCAAGGAGACCACACGCAGGGTTTTCGCCTTGGCAGAAGGAGTGGCAGCCACAAGCCTGCCGCCGGAAAGGATATTCAGAGTGCTTGACCTCTACGAAGCCGTCACTGATCTCATGCCCGACATCGAGGCCACATATTGTCAAAACTCCTTCCCAAGCGTGCATGAGCATAAGATCGTGACCAAGCTGGGAGAGGCGGCCCGGGGAATGTTGAAAGAATTTGATAAGGCCATTGAGAAGGAGAATTCTAAGGCTGCCAGTCCGGGCGGCATTATACATCCTCTCACCAGATACGTTATGAATTATCTCACTTTTCTCTCCGATTACAAGGAAACTTTGGTTAACATAACTGCAGATGTGCCTGAGGAGCTACCCAAGAGGCTACCGGACGATTACGCCGTTCACAATCCCTGCGACCCGTTGTCTGTCCATCTCGGATGGGCCATCTTCCTTCTCCTGTGTAAGCTTGTCAAGAAATCTGATCGGTACAAAGTTGTGGCTTTGTCGTACCTCTTTCTCATGAATAATCTTCACTACATAGTCCAGAAAGTGAATGGCTCCAAGCTCAAATATATATTGGGGGAGGATTGGGTAAGAAATCAGTGGAATAGGGTAAGGCAGTACGCTCTCAATTATGAAAGGAGCGCGTGGATGAAAGTGCTGTCGAGTATAACAGACGAGGAAGATGCAGGGAGAGGTGGAATTTCGTCCGGGCAAGGTCTGAAGGAGAAATTGAAGGGATTCAATTCAGGGATGGAAGAGGTAAAGAGAAGGCATAGCGGATGGGTGGTTCCTGACGTCGTGCTGCGAGAGAAGCTAGGTATTTCAATTACTGAGAAGTTGGTACAAGCCTACAGTTCCTTTCTTACCAGATTCAGGAGCCAATTTGAAAGCGACACGTTGGTTAAATACACACCTGAGGAGGTGCAAGATTTTGTGCTGGACATATTTAAAGACAGGCCCTTGTCTGTGAGCTTCACGAGATCTTGATGACTGATCGATTCACATTTATATATTGGCATCTTTCTTTCTTTCTTTTTTTTTTTTTTTGTTGTTAAGTATGAATATTCAATATAACAAAAAATTTCTTTTCCATATTGTATTCAGAGAATCAGAGCGAGTTGACTTTGGGAATTTGAAATTCCATATACTTTAGTTTCTTGTTAAATTTAGAAACTTCGTTAATGGAAGAGCAAAAAAATCCGGTTGATTACCTGTTAGTAGTATAAAATACATCTACAGATGATAACGTGCTTACGTTTTACTTTTTTTTCTTTAAGAAGTTGAATCATTCAGTAAATATTAGAGACACAACTCCCAAGGTTACGCATTAGTAATAATAATGTTATTAGTGCCTCTTCATAGCCACATACTAATGGAATGAATAAATTGTCTTCTTCTTCTTTTTTTTTTTATATTAAAGATCGAGAGTAAACAAAATACAATCAGCTGTAGATAGGGGAGGCTGCGCCTCAACCACCAAAACCACTAAGGATCTGTGTTACATTACTAGAGAGTAGTCCGATGTAAAAAAAACGGAACAATGCAAGAAAGGAAAGTCTAGGCACTACTCAAGATGTGATCGAAAGGATCGATCCAAGTGGTCCACCCTTGGGCCCCTTCCATCCAAATCACCTTCTTTCAGTCCTGGATCTAGGATAGCATGGTAATGTGGTCAGCCTCGGGCATCCTGGTGCTGTTGATCTCTTTAAGTAGCTTCTTTAGAGCCTCTTCAAAGGAAGACTGGTTTTTTGCGAGCCTCCTCCACTCGTAGCCATCCTTCATCTCATGTATGAACATAGTTGCTTGCCCATCTTGCAGGAACTAGAGGAGCTTATGCCTTTCGACATTCATCATGAAGGAGACCTGCGAGGCAATTTTTAAAAAGGTGAGTCTACGAAGAGACTCAGTAAGACATCTACCATTGCCATTAAACTTGTCCTCATTTCACATCTTCCAATGAACCAAAGGATATAAGAAGATAAGATAAACTAGAATAAGTTAGCGTCCTTTTTTAGTCCATCAATATAACCAGAAATAATGTTAAGGATATACACATGATTAGGAATGCAAAAACCAAACATTAACCAAACCTCCCTGGCGAAGGAGTAGTCAAAAAGAATGTGTCTGTCTCAGGTAATCTGCAAATGGAACACATATCAGTACTAAGGGGGTTTCTCCTTATTGGGAGTCTGTCAATAATAAGCTGCCATTTAAAGCATTGTATTTTAGGGGGAATCGGGCTTTTCCATAGTCGAGTAAAGCATTTATACGAGGAGTTGTCAGGTAGATCCAAGTACCATAGCATGTTAACATGATTAATAATGGAGTCATTTTTTTATAGATATATATTATTTAATGAAAATTATTTTAAAAAGTCATTTAAAATGATACAAATAATATTTCAAGTTGTTATTTTGAGTTTCATAGAATAAATATAATTGTATTAATTAAATATTTAATTTGATAAATATAATATTAATATGATAAAAAATCTAATGGTGGACATAAAAATTTGACTACTGAATTCATAATGACAAATATAATATAAAAACATCATATTATAATTGATGATAACAAATTCTTTTTTTTGTGATTGCAAATATAGTACATAAATGTTATGCAAAAGTAATTGAATAGACAAAATAGTTTATTGTGTTGGTATTATGTAGCCTGTAATTAGTATAAAAACCACAGTGACTTTGATGAAACCCTCTAGAAATTCTCATCTAGACAACAAATGTTCAAACTCAATATATATTTTTGAATGTCTTTTAATTATAATGTGTTGACTCAAGATTAAATATATTATTTAATATGCCTTTGTGATGTAATATATCTAGTACTAATGTCTTGATTGCGTATGGTAATAGTTAGTTAGGGTTGATTCTCTAAAGTAAGAACATGAGATACTTCATCATTCTAACTAGATAAGGTTTTTACTCTAGATGAGTAAAATAAAATATGCTTTGACAAACTAAATAATTATTCTAAAAACTCTTGGAAAGATCCTTTATTATATCATCAAGTTTCTTTGTTTTATAAAAGTAAGGTCAAATTTAAGTAGTTAAATTCATAAAAAAAGATATTCACAATTAAAAATAGACTATTTACAACCTACAAAGAATTCTACAAATCTCCCACCTAAAGTAAGTATATTAGACTAATTCAAAACAAGGATCAATAGTCATAATTGGCATTATGCCTATCACCAAACTAAATTATGTTTTTAAAAGATTGGATTGACAAATCTAAATTATTATTTATATTTTTTAAATAATAGAGAATAAATTTTTATTTGAAAAAATCTTATTTAATTTTCAACAATTTGCAAGCATTGTGTCTTCATTATACATTTTTTAAAATCATCTATAAACCTCATTTTCAATCCCTCACAAGAACCATGGTGAAACTTAGATGAACATTCTCATACATCTTACATCCCATATTAGATACATAATCTTCTCAATTTTAATGAGATTTTTGATTGATGTTAATACAATTTTCTAGAAAATTCAAGGATCTAATGACCATTGAAATTTATTTCAACTAAAAGATTTAAATACAAAATCTATTGAACAAACTAAACATAATCAAACACAAAGATCCTCTCAATCCCTCATTAACCTAGTCAAAGAACCAACATAATATCCATTAGGATAAACTATCTTTATTAGGTTTAAATTCCTCAAAGATAAGAAATTTGAATATTTTAATACCTCTAACTAATCTAATAATATATTTTTTTCTTTCTAAAAAGTAAAATGATCCCATTCCAAATTTTAAATTTATGAATCTAAATACATAGGCTAGCGGTTCATAATCCCTAATATCCAAAATTTGGCAATCTACTACTAATTTTGTTTACAATTTTAAATATAAAAAACAAAAATATTCAATGAAAGATCCAAAAACCTAGAGCAAAACACTCATTTAGATCACAAAATATGGAAATTGAAATACTCACTTCAAAATATAATATTTCAAAATCCAAAAAATACCATGTCACATCTAACTAAATAATCCATCTCTAAACCTAGCATGGTGTATGAAATCATCAATCCCACCTCTATCTAATCCCAATCCATTTATGCATATCTTAATATTACCATATTTTAGTCTACCCTTCTTACATATACTAGT
Source organism: Cryptomeria japonica (assembly GCF_030272615.1). Lineage (NCBI taxonomy): Eukaryota > Viridiplantae > Streptophyta > Pinopsida > Cupressales > Cupressaceae > Cryptomeria > Cryptomeria japonica. The sequence goes on from NC_081405.1 coordinate 231,849,961, forward strand.
ACATAAGCCCACATATCTCCATCACTACATCCCTTTCATATAAACTTTTACATATCATACCACTCCATTTATGTTTGCAATACATCGAGAAAAGCCATCCACACAATTATCAAAGCTTTTGAATGAAATCCATAAAGAATAGAACTATTAGTGTGATCCACCTAAATTGAATGCGTATAATGTAACATTATTATCTTATAAAGGAAGTAGACATGTGATTAAAAAGAAAAAATGAACTTCAATAAAATATAAAATTGAAACATTAGTTATAAAGAGGAAAAAATATCTTTGGTGAAAGGAATTTTGACGGTGCCTTGGAGTATTCAACATAATAATTGTTTTTCTTTTTTTTTCTTTTTGAGTAGGAATCATATTTGAAAACCTAAAAACAGGAGAAAAGGAAAAAGTAAAGAGAAAAATTTGTGTTAAAATCTAATTTTTGAATAAGTATTATATTATCTAGATTGTTAATTCCTTTTGTATTTGATAATACAATCTCTTTTGTCAATTGAATTTTTTCATATTTTTATATGTTTTATCTAAGTAATTTAACAATTTTATGAAGCACACCTTGATTTGCAATAGAAATTTTTGAGAGCTTTCCTCAGGTCTTACATTAAAAAAAAAAAAAAGAAAAGAAAAGGTATACTATCATTCGTATCTTTAAAATAAAAATTAAAAGGTGAAGAGATACAATTACCTGAGTGTTTTTTTTTCTTAGATTTCTTTTTCAAGCAATGAGACACCTTGGAAATGATATATGTTAATGTCTTTTACATATATTTTGCAAAATATAGGTATTCTAGTGATGAATATACACATATATACATACACACTCTCAACTCATTTTCAAGAATCACGTCTTATTTAATTTTAATACAACCAATAAATTTTTTGTTAAATTTTATTTAAAATAATTCTAACACAAATTTTTTGAAGTTATTGATATTTTAGGCATTTGATTTTTTTTAACAAATGATGAAATTAAATCAATGATTTTACACACGCAAATTACAAGTCATTTTCTTTCAAATTTGAATGATATTCAATAATTCTTGAACGTCTTTCGATTACACCTTTCAAAATTTGTGAACTCTCACTCTTCACTGAATCAAACAATTGATAATTCTATTAATATATAAACAATTAGTAGCTTTGATAAGCTAAAATATTTTTTTATTAAATATTAAAATCAATCTATATTTGAGATAAATTTTCTTTTAGTTTATTATTTCTATTGTATTATTTTTAATCCACGAATAGTAAAATAAGATTATTGAAAAATATATATAAATTTTAAATATTCCTTGGTTGGTCAGAGAAGGATAGATAGAGTACAATTAAAAGATGATGTTTTGTAGCCTCCCTTACGATTTGATTTGAACCTTAATGACTCAACTATAAGTTGTCCACTCCCACTTAAAAACTCTTCCTCATCAAATTTATATAAACAAAAACTTAATATTCAAATAATATTTTATTAAATATAAAATCAATCTTATTCCAAATACATTTTCTTATAGAATGTTATTTATTATATATTTTTTAGGCCACAAATACTTAAACAATATTATTAAAAATGTCGTGTTAATGTGCTAGAAAGGGTTCATCCTTGGAAACATGAAGGTAGCCGAGTAACATGGTTGCCACTGGAGCAGGGTTGAATCAAGATTAACTTTGACGGCGCTGCTAGAGGAAATCCTGACCCATCGATATTACGTGGCCTCCGTTTTGATTAAATTTAAGCAGTTTTCCTAGTCAAATTTATATTAACATAAACTTTACGGAAAACCGAAGACACCCCTTTGGTAAGTTTAACGCGTACAATATTGAATATAATACGATTCTGTGACTTGATCGCCATGTGCTTTTTTACCGTTAGTCTCCTCAGCTGGAAACTTGGACAGCACGTATATTTTAGTGTCCAATGTTCTGTGATTTTGATGTGGAATGGATTATGGATGTCATTGCTTCGATCATCTAATAAAGATGACGTAAAAAATACCTGCTACGCATTCAAATAACGGATTTTTCTCAATGAGACAAGGGAAACTACGACCACGAGAACTAGTTTGATTTTTTATTTTCTTTAGGGATGAAGTAACATTTAAATTATCTTTAATAAAATCATAATGTATTCACTTAAAACATTTTATTCTTTTTGAGAGCGGATTGTTTTGACCAATTTCTGGAGCAATTAAAAAGTGTAAAATGCATTATAACTAGCAATCGGATTTTGGTGTACAATGGGTATATCAAATAGATGTGGAAGGTCAAATAGGGAAAATTTTGGTCTATTTTATGCATACATTTGTGTAGTATATGAGGTCAATTGGTTGGCTATTTAGAAAATGATATTGTATTTGCAACGAAGGTCTTAGTAGAGAAGTGATAACTTAAAATCCAAGATACACAATTGAAATAAAAATTTTGAATTAGGAAGATAACTAGGCACCATTACCAATAGGCTCATTTTATTCATGCAATAGGGGGGGGATAGATAGGGATAGAAAGGGGATAGATAAAGTGAGAAAGGTCGCAAAGAGATAAAGCAAGGGAGGGAGGGATAAAGCCAAGGGGAGGGGGGCTTAGAGAGAGAAGGTATGGAGAAGAGAGATATGGAGAGGAGAGGGAGAGATGAATTGAGAGAGGAGTGAAAGATAGATAGAGATGGAAGAGATAAATATATAAAGGAGACAACGAGAGTGGAAGTGGGTGAGAGATTGAGAGATGGAAAGATAAAGATAGAGATAAGAAGTTTTATATAGAGAGCTAGTGAGGGATATATATAAGGTAATGAGAGATGAAGGGATAAAAAAATAGAGATAAAGGGGGAGATGAAGAAATAGAGAGGCAAAAAGATAGATATATAGGACTAGGAAGAGGGTGAGGGAGAGAGAGGGAGACATATATAGAGGTAGAGGGGGAGAGAACAAGTTAGATGTAGAAATAAAGATAGAGAAAGAGAAGAAGATGGAGAGAAACAGGTAGAGACATAGAGTAAGTAGAGGGAGAGACAAAGATAGAGAGATAGTGAGGTAGAGAAGGAGTGGAAGATAGAGATATGTAGAGGAAGAAGGAGATGGAGAGATATAGAGATATACATCATGAGAGATTGTGAGATGGAGTGATATAGATATATGATATGTAGATAGAACAAGAGGGAGAGATAGGGAGATAGAGAGACAAACAAACAAAGAGAAGTGGAGACATAAGAATAGAGATGGAGAGAGGGATAAAAAAATAGAGGGAGATGGATAGAGGGAGAGAGAAAAAGGGAGATATAGAGATATATGATAAGAGAAAGGGAGATATAGAGATACATGGGAAGAGAAAAGGAGAGAGGGGTAGAGATATAGATGGGGGAGAGATAGAGAGATAGAGAGGTATGTAGAGAGTGAGAGAGAGGGGGAGAAGAAGAGGTTGGAGAGAGTAATATAGCTCAATAAATCCCTCTATATGTCTATCTCCTTCTATATCTCTTTATTTCTCTTTCTCCATTCCTATATTAATTTCTCTCTCTCCCTTATCTCTTTTTTCTATCCTTGATTTCTTTTGGCTCTTTGTATGTTATCTCTATCTCCCTCTCCATTCTATCTTCCTATCTCTTTTCTTCTATTTCTCTCTATCTCTCTATGTATTACAAACAATATTAACATTAATTAAAAGATAAAATAAATATTAATAAATGAAAAACTATTATAACATTTAAAATAAATATAGTTAAATTCTTCAATAATTTAAATTTTGAAAATTAAAATTGCACTTCAAAGAAAATATTAAAAATAAAATAAACGGTATTAAAATTGTTAGAGATAAAAATATTATTGAAGTTGTTTAAAAAAATAAAAATCAATATTTTAAATGTAAAATACTGTTAAAGTTGTTTTAAAAATTTAATGAAAAAATAATAAAATTCAATGCTACTCAAATTAATATAAATTTTAAATATTATTTAAAAATTAACCAGATTTAGGCTGGGGGCCTTGCTCGATTGGCGAGAGCTTCTAGTCATGAAGGATGAAGTCACAAGCTCTAGTCTCCCCCCAACGCACATGACATCGAAGGACGCATTGCACTAGCGTCACTGGTCACGTTAAAAATTTATCCTATAGTAAAATCATTCATTTAAACAAACAAACAAAAAAAAAATTAAAGTAATATTATAATAATAATATAATATCAAATATCAAATAAAAAATTGTTTATAATTATCTAAATTATTTGATATAAATAAAATATCAAATAAAAGAATTTATACAATATTATTTCTTTCAATTAACTAAATTAATTAATACAAATTAAAAAGGTTGCCTTTGAATTTGATTTTAATATATTATTATATGATTTTTTTTTATAAGAAATGAATATAAATTAATAAATAAAAATAAAACATAAATATATTTAATTATTTTTAATTAAATCTCAAATTTTAAAATCAATTATAAATCAAAATCAAAATTTAAAATAAGTTAATAATAAAAACCAGAAGAAAATTAAACAAACAAACAAAAATAAAAAATTAAAGTGTGTTTAAAAAAAAAAAAAAATACAGGAAGAAAATTAGTATTATTTTTTAATAATTTTAATAATTTTAATTATTTCACATGTTAAAGATTTATCTTTAAAATCAATTTTAAAATATTATTATATATAAAAAAATCACTTAATAACAAAAAACTAATTATAAAAAATAACAAACAAAATATAAAAAAAAATAATTAAAATTGATTTGAATGTATCACATCTTGCAAGCAGATACAAATAGTTTAATAATTATAAAAAGGGGAATATCATCATCACCGTACTATGAGCAACGACAACAGATCACATTGTCTTTTATCTTTCCCTCACTTCATCTGCCGAGTACAAACAAGGGGAATTATTATAGTTAGTTTCCTCAATGCAAAGTGGAAAGACTGTGAGGAAAAAGCAAACATAAAATGTGATGGTTGAAATTATTTTGATCGTCTTGCATCTTTTTCTGTCATTATCGGTTGTTGATTTTCACAAATAGATCATCCATTTCATATAAGAACACCTTCAGTGTAATTAGTATTGGTATCTAAAGAAAGTGTAAGGTTTATATATATATATATAATTATATCTAAGCTAATATGCTAGAGAATATAATTTTGTTTAAATGTAAAGCAATATTTAAAATATTTATATATAATTAAATTTTACTTTATATATAAAATCTTATATTTGTAACTTTATTTATTAGAGACTAATAATATTATTGACCTAAGCACATCTTATAGATAGAGATATAACTAGAAAAATTCAAAGTTTTTTCACTTAAAAGTAAAAATCAATTGACTTTCATAGAAAACATAAACTCAAAAATTAAAGTTTATAAATCAAATTAACAAATCTAGTTGAAAGAGTAAGAATAAATTTGATTACTTACAACACAATACTTAAATAATTATAGTTTTAAAAGGGCTTGATAAGTGTAGGAAGAAAAAAGCATTATCACTATGTATAGTTGAGTTTCCTTTATGATAGTCACCTCAATTAATTAACAAATTCTTGATTAGAGTTAAAGTAAACAATACACAAAGAATCATAATAATTGGATTTATAACGTCAGTATTGCACCACTAGTATCCTAAATTAAAAATACAAGAAAACTAAGCCCTTCAAGTGAGTCAATATAGCCACACACTTAATCCTAAGAGTAGATTTTACAAGAAAAACAAGCATTGCTTTTAAAAAATTCTAGGAGAATAAGAAAAATAAAATAGAAAGCACACTTAATCCTAATAGTAGATTTTAAAAGAAAAACAAGCAATGCTTTAAAAACATTCTAGGAGAATAAGAAAAACAAAAATAGAAAGAATATTAAATATTTTGTTATATTTTTAGAATGTTCCAAGCTTTGTGTAAACATCAAAACAAATATCCAATGATGGAAGGATTTATCGAAGTCCTAACTTCTTATACTTTTCTTAACAATTATCGTTCGAAGGTTGGTTGTCTTCATCACATATATTACAAAAATATTCTTAAATATTGTAAAAGTTTCACCACAATTGTCACAAAAAATTGTATATTAAACAGTGAATATAATACAACTTTTATTATATAAGTTCATTTCTCTAATTTTTTTTGAAAAAATAAGTGACATTCTTAATACTCAATATTTATAATAAAAAACCATTCTTCAAATTCTTGTGACATTAGAGGTGAATTTAAAAATTGGAAATCTAATAGAAAACATGAGCAATTAGATAAATATATAAGAAAATGTTCACTTCATTCGAAGTAATAAACTAATGACAATGTCAAATTGATAACATTTTATTTTAGTTTATATATTCCCATGCGTTTCATTCATCTATGTTAAGTTTTACTTATGTGTATGAATTTCGTCATATTAGCCTAGATTAATTTTAGGTAAAGGTTAATTTCTAAGTTGCAATAATAAATAATAATATTTAATTTTTAAAAAGTTATTAAGATGGAGGAGAGGAATCAATAATTATGTACACAACTTTGCACCCATATGTTTTCTAAATGGTAAGTCATTTCTAATGAAAAATTGAACACACCTTTATTAGTGGATTAAGAGTCTAAAGCCTTTTATCTATTTGTTTTAAGAATCAATGATATAAACGCATTGTCTTTGTATTTACTTAGTCATTTAAAAGAATAAAAAACATATTAAGCTGGAACATGTGTATCAAGGAATGTGTTAGCAATCACCTTATCCATAAGAACATAATTTTTTGTTTCTTTAATATGACTTGTGAAAATGGATATTTTGATCTATTTTTTAGCTATAAACATAATAGCTATTAATTTTTACTCTATTTTTTAGCTATAAACATAATAGCTATTAACTTTTACTTTATAAATAAAATATTTTTTTAATGAATATTATTATCCAACACCATAATAGTTATTAAAACATTCTCTATCTAGTAAATCTTCTCCTGTAATCTATTCTACTAAACTTCGAAAAGTGTTACTGATATATAACAAGAGGAAATGAAGAAGAATTTTCTTAGACATTGGAATCATTTTTCATTGAGCTTAATAATCTCATTAATTTGAATAATATTTCTTAAAAAAATAAAAATTTATGATCATATTTTAAAATCCTATAGTATAAAATACTTCATATAACTATTTGCAAGTGCTATATAATGGCTACTAGCTAGCTTTAGAATATTGTAACAATAAAATTTATTTTATTTTGTTCATCATAAAATGTTTTTATTTAAAGAGTTTTTCTAATGTGTTTGTGTTTACATCATATCCATTCATTAGTATGGAAGTTAGAAAGAATTAGTATGCCATCATTCAAATGTGACACTTGATTGAAATGATCATTATTATTTTATAATTATAGAGATTTCTAAGTAGATTCAATTTAAAGATTGATTATACAGTATTGTAACTAGATATTATAATATCTTAAAGAATTCTATTTGCATCACAATTAGCAATTTCAATCATGCAAATGCCTCCATAAATTAAAGTCTGTAAAAGTGAATAATAATCAAATTTAGGTCTCAAATTTTAGAGAAACATAATAAATAAGTTGTATTGGTACAAGAAAAAATAAATTCCAACACCATAGTTGAAAATTCTCATTTTCTATTCCTCAGAAATAAAAATAGGATTTGCAGCAAAGAAATAGCTCATGGGTGAAAAATCATCATTTTTTTTGCATGATCTAAATTTGTTCCATGCAGTCTTCATTTTACCTTTTTTCCCTTTCTCCTCCATGTTGAAAATTATAGCCAAAAGGCATAATACAATGCCAATATCAACTTCATTTAATGCTCTAGAGACGGTTGACCAATTATAATTAACTACTAGCTTGCTACCAACATCACAAACCTTGTCTTTAGATCCAATAGTCTAAATGGACAGATAAAAGAAATGACTATAGCACATACTGTCATAGATATGTCCACCTCCACCAAAGCATCTATTCAACACCAAGAGGATAGACTTCCTAACCTCCTCATTATCACATTGAAAACATCTTCTCCACTAGTCCTCATAAGATTCTTCCTTACAATTACAATTAGCACCAAAGATGAAGCCAATGCATACAATAAATGTAAACCAAATGCTAATCCATAGTGTGTAAATGAGGTGTATTGAGGCCTATTTATCTTAATTTATTGAGATGTCATGAGTCTTCAATCTATTGATCATATCCTATTGTAGATAACGTGTTCAACCCAAATCTTATAGATTGGATTATGTTAGTTATGGTAGCTTGGACAATTGCTCATCCATTGTGGAAGAATTAGTAAATAATTGTTTTTCTAGAGACTTTGGTTAGAGTGAAGACAATTATATGATTAATTTAGTGATTCCTTTAGGGGTATCTAGCAACCAATTTGTTATGGGTTGTTAAGGTCTAATTTATCTTAGTCGTTGATTGAGATTAAATCTCGACCATTGGTTTTCCAATGAGAGTAGTATAAAAGGAGGACACTGGGTATTTGGAGAACACACACTTGTGAAGCATTTGCAGTGATAGTAAATTAATTTTCAATAATAGCAAGGGATTAGTGATAGCATTGGAGACGGCAGGAGTGGAATTTCAGCAAGAGAAATTGGGAGAAGAATTTCTAGAGGAGAACAGTGCTGGATCTCTGCCAGTAAGAGGCAAGAAATCTATGTATCTCTTGATTTGATGAAGTTTAATAAAATTCCAAATCTACAGTACTGGTTTTCTCTTTGGGGTTTTCCCAGAGAGATTTTGTGCAAAAATATCATGTTCATTGTGTTGCATATTTTCTTTCTATGATTTTATTTGTGAAGTTGGAGTTGCGTTATTTTTCAATATTTGTTGTGAATTAATTTTTGGTAGTCAAATAATCTGTGTAAGATAGGGGATTCATAATTAGTAGTTGAAATAGAATTTTCACATGGTATCTAGTGCAGGAGCACCTAGTCATGCTTTACTCTCCATTTTTAGTATTTTCATGCTTAAGTGTTTGTAAGTCTTGTAATAGGTTTTGAATTTTTTCATAGGTTGTGTTTAGTCATTTCATGAGTGTTTTATCTCATCTTGTGCTTGAGAGATCATTTTTTCTTTCTTAGGGCTTGAATTGTCAATTTTGTGCTTCTAAGCCTAAAAGGGCTAAAAAGTGGAAAATTGCCATATAGGCTTAGGCATGCTTTGGAAAGCATTGAAACATGTTTAGAAAGTTTTTTTAATCATTTCTAGGTGATTTTTGAAGGTTGGTTGTGTTAGGTTGCTCAAATTGCCATTTGGAGCAACAAAAGTTGTCATTTTAGACACTTTATTGTAAAAAGAAGACAAAAATGCCTTATGTTTGTACAACACTTGATAACTACCTCTAGATACTATATATATCCCTCTCTCTTCTTTGTATAGGGTTGGCTTTTGTACTTTCTATCATAATAGAAAAAAAAAGCATAACCTTGGGTCCATTTGACAATTAGACCAATTTAGGCTCATTGAGTAACTGCTCACTCAATCTCCCTATCATAGTGACTAATTTAGGCTCATTGAGTAACTTCTCACTCAATCTCCCTATCATAGTGGTATCACTATAATAGGGAGATTGAGTGAGAAGTTACTCAATGAGCCTAAATTGGTCTAATTGTCAAATGGACCCAAGGTTATGCTTTTCTTTTATTGTATTCAATTTGTGTTGGCAACATCCAACTAAACTCTAACACCCACACTTCTCCTCAAACAACCTCACTATTGTGTGTTATGCAACATTGTTCTTGTTTGCTTTCTCAAGTTACAAAGGAAGTTACTCTTTCACCACACACCAAGCTTCCAAACTCTTTTATAATCTCTTCCCCATCACTTTGAACTACTTTCTAACTCTGCCCTACAATGTCATTACACCAAACACTTGCCATACAACATTAAAAAGATTAAAAAATGCACTGTCACTGTCAAACCATTGTTTTTCCTGCACTTTGCAAGGTTAGATCACCATAGAAAACTTCATCAATGAATATATCAACCTATAATCAACTTTGTTTGCCCTATTACAAGATTCCAAAGTTTGAATGTGTTCATAAAGAAAACTTGGATTCACAAAGGCATTAATTTCCCAAAATTGGGCACTTGCTATCAGCCACTACTTCAACACACTCAGACATTAATAACTTCCAAACAAGAAAATAATAGTCCAATCTCTTCGGTGGAGTTTTAGAAAACTAGATTAAGAGAAACATATCAAAAATTCATAAATATCCAATGGTGAAATAAAAATTTACCATCTCTGAACCGAGACCAATTTTGACTGTCATAAATCTAGAAAATGTATGCTTGCTACCAACTAAAGTTAACACACACTTACAAGATGAAAAGCACACTGTTTGGAGCTCCAAATGCATCTAGAACCCCTTTAATGATAGTGCATACCTCTTCCTCAATTTTGTTCACTCAATTGACCTCTGAGCACAAACTTATTTGAGTCTTTCTCAAATTTGCTAGCCAAGTTCATCTCCAACTTGCCTAAGATGGACTCAAAAACACTTCCTTTGTACAACCCTGACCAAAAGATGAATTATATACACTATACATGAGAAATACAACTTGTCTAAGTCCATCCATGGGAGCCCAAACCTAGAATTAGACAAGTTGATGCATTTTGGAGGCCAAAACCCTTGACAGGGCAACAAAAGAGCCAAAAATGAAACTTTTTGTACAACCCACTTCCAAACACAAAGCCTGCAATCTAATTACATGAATAGCATTGAATATACATTAAAATCACTGCCCAAAAGGTACAACACAAAAATGAGAATTCCCAGTATGGGCTACTATACAAATGGAGTGCAAAACATGAAAATTGTTGCTCTTTTGATTGATTATGATAGAAAGTACAAAATCCAACCCTATAAAAAGAAGAGGGAAGCATATATATAGTATCTGGAGGTAGTTATCAAGTCTTGTATGGACAAAAGGAATTTTTGTCTTCTTTTTACAAGAAAGTGTCTAAAATGACAAATTTTACAAGCAAAATGACAACTTTTGTTGCTCCAAATCGCAATTTGAGCAACCTAACACAACCAAAATTCAAAAATCACCTAGAAATTATTAAAAAAAATTTATAAACATGTTTCAATTCTTTCAAAAGCATGCCTAAGCCTATAAGGTAATTTTCCACTTTTTAGCCCTTTTAGGCCTAGAAGCACAAAATTTACAATTCAAGCCCTAAGAAAGAAAAATTGATCTCTCAAGAACAAAATGAGATAAAACACTCATGAAATGACTAAAAACAAACTATGATAAAATTAAAAACCTATTACAAGACTTACAAATACTTAAGCATGAAAATACTAAAAATGGAGAGTAAAGCATGACTAGGTGCTCCTACACCATACTCCCCCAAAGACAAAGAAGTCATGTGACTCCTTGAGGCAGAAAAGAAGAAGGAATTCAAAACTTACAGAAATCAGATTCATGTATCCAAGTGGCTTCTAAAAGTGGTTTATCTTTCCACTTGATAAGATGCTCCATGTACACTTGATCGTGAGTCTTCTTGTACACTCTTGAGTCCAACACCTTTTCAGCTTGAGGAATGGATGGAGGAGGCAAAGGCAGGTCTAAAATTGACTTGTGAACATATGAAAATCTATCATCCTCCTTAGGAACCTGACCTTTGAATGCCGCCAAATCTAAAATATTGAAAATAGGAGACAAAGAAAGATCAGCAGGCAAATCAATTTTATATGCATTAGAACCATACTTAGCCAATATCTTGCAAGGACCTATCCACCTCATTTGGATCTTTCTGGGAACTCCCTTTTGCAATCTATACTTATTCAAATGAACCATCACAAATTCCCCAACTAAAAATTGAATATCCCTCTTTGATGCATCTACTCTAGCTTTCACTTTTTGTGATGTATCTTGAAGAGTCTTTCTCACTTGCTCATGAAATTCCTTTATTGATTGAGCCATGTCATCTATTGTACCACTCTTTTTCTGCATGTTACCAAGATCCCTTAACTCCATGACACCCCTTGGGTGCATCCCATAAACAATCTCAAAGGGACTCTTACCAGTTGACCTGTTAATACTATCATTGTATGCAAATTCTGCCTGATGCATGAGCTGATCCCAACTTTGGCCATATTCCTTTGTCAAACACCTTAAGAGGTTTCCAAGAGTCCTATTGACCACCTTAGTTTGGCCATCAGTCTATGGGTGATAAGTTGAACCAAAAGAAAGATTAGTACCCAATCTTTTCCACAATGTCCTCCAAAAATGACCAAGAAACTTAACATATCTATCAGAAAGAATGCTAGAAGGTAACCCATGGATTCTAATCACTTACTTGAAAAAAAATAGGCTATATGACTAGCATCATGTGTAGTCTTGCAAGGAATAAAGTGTGCCATTTTACTAAATCTATCCACAATCACAAAGATGCTATCAAAACTAGCTTGAGTCTTAGGTAAGCCTACTACAAAATCCATGCTAACACATTCCCAAGGCTTTGTAGGAATTGGAAGAGGTTGATAAAGAACAACATTAGAAGTATTACCTTTTTCTTTCTGACAAACCATACATTGCTCCACATACCTTCTAACATCTCGCTGCATTTTAGGCCAATAATAGAAACATTGTACCAACTCCAATGTTTTGTTGAGACCAAAATGTCCAATCAAACACCCATTGTGATTTTCTTGGATCAGATTCCCCCTCATTGAGCTTTTAGGAACACATAGCTGCCCACCTTTAAACAACAAAACATTTTGCAAAGTATAATCAACATATTCACTATGAAAAGAATTATCAAATGCTTGGCAAACCTTATAGTTATCAAGTATCTGCTACACTTCTTATGGTATCTCAACCTTCTTCTCCTTCTTTTCTTCCTTGGGTGTCACTATGAGTGCAAATCCCACTCCTTTACCCTCTTCAAGTGTGTTAATAAACTCTTTCTCATTCACTATTAAAATATTCTGATTCTTTGAACTGTCATCCTCTTTCTCTTCATTTATAGACTGAATTTGTATGTAATACCATCTTTCTGAAATGAGTAGGAGTTATTTTCACCATTGTGTATGGCTTTCCTATCAAATTGCCAAGGTATACCAAGAAGTAGATGGCAAGAATCCATTGGAAGAATATCATATAAGACCTTATCTTGATACCCTCCTATGGTGAATTCTACCCATGTTTGTTCATTGACAAGAACATGTTGCTCCCTATTCAGCCATGTGACTCTATAGGGATGTGTGTGAGGGATTCTTTCTAGTTTGAGTTTCCTCACTGCTTCTTCTGAAACTATGTTATCTGTAGATACTGAATCAATGACCACCTTGCATACCTTTCTCATAATCTTGCACTTAATTCTGAACAATGACCTTCTTTGAATAGGTTCCTCCTTGATTGGATCCTTTATCAAGACTCTTCTCATCATCAAACTCTCACCATCTTCTGATGTTAAGCTCACTTCATGAGCTTTGCTGCTTGTTGCACTTTCTTGCACATAATGCACTTTTCTTTCACCTCCTTGTGATGAGGTGGGTTTCTCTGGACATCTGTAGGCAGCGTGTCCCAACTTCTAACAGTTGTAGCATTTCATGGTGGAGAAGTAGGACACTCTACCTTGGTTGCTAGATCCCCTTCCTCTATAACTGCTCTTGCTATATGAATCCCCACTTTGCTCAATAAGTTTGGATTCTCCTTGGGACCTTTGATCTCCTCTTCCACCAAAAGTTCCTCTATGGCCTCTATCATCTCTACGCCTACCTCTGCCTTTGTTTCTTTGCTCTTGCTTTCTCTTAATCTTCTCTTCCACTTTGAGTGCTAGTTGATAACACTTGTGAACTGTTTGTGGACACAACAAACTCATCTCTTCTTGTATGTTCCATCTCAGTCCATTCAAATACCTTGCTACTTTTATACTCTCATCCTCTACTAACTTGGATCTCATGCATAGTTTTTGAAACTCCTCAGTGTAGCTACTAACATCTAAGTCTTTTTGTCTCAAAGTTTGTCTTTTCCTATGTAGTTGGATTTTATAGTCTTTAGGAAGATAGGTTTCTCTAATTTTGGCTACCATTGTTTTCCAGGTGGCTATTGGTTGCTTACCTTCTTTCACCCTTTCCTCTTGGATTAACTTCCACCAAGTTAAGGTTGCCCCTCTAAACCTTGAGTTTGCTACTTTAACCTTTGGTGCTTCAGTTATTCCATCACATTCAAAATGGTTTTCTAGGCCTTCAATCCACTCTATAAGAGCATATGGATCCATCTTTCCACTAAAAAGAGCCACTCCCTCTAAGGTTTTACCACTCATAGCTCTCAAAGCCTTCAAGAATGGTTCTTGCTCAATAACAGGGCTAGGTATGGGAACCTCATCTTCTATTGCCACCATTTTGCCCTGGTCCCCAACCTTATCATGGACTTCTTCAGTTTTGACTTCTACTTCAGCTAATTTCATTGCTATCTGCTCCAACCTCTCTCTGAGTACTCTATTTTCTTCTTCTTGGTCTTCGACCTTCTTGGCTAACTCAACATTAGTCACCATGTTTTCTTCTAAGGATTCTACTTATCCTAAGTCAATTTGTTTTCTCTTTTCACCTGAATCTTACTACGCTCTGATACCACTATGATAGGGAGATTGAGTGAGAAGTTACTCAATGAGCCTAAATTGGTCTAATTGTCAAATGGACCCAAGGTTATGCTTTTTTTTTTATTGTATTCAATTTGTGTTGGCAACATCCAACTAAACTCTAACACCCACACTTCTCCTCAAACAACCTCACTATTGTGTGTTATGCAACATTGTTCTTGTTTGCTTTCTCAAGTTACAAAGGAAGTTACTCTTGCACCACACACCAAGCTTCCAAACTCTTTTATAATCTCTACCCCATCACTTTGAACTACTTTCTAACTCTTCCCTGCACTGTCATTACACCAAACACTTGGCATACAACATTAAAATGATTAACAAAAGCACTATCACTGTCAAACCATTATTTTTCTTGCACTTTGCAATGTTAGATCACCATAGAAAACTTCATCAATGCATATATCAACCTATAATAATATTTGTTCACCCTGTTACAAGATGCCAAAGTATGAATGTGTTCATAAATCAAACTTGGATTCACAAAGGCATTAATCTCCCAAAACTGGGCACTTGCTGTCAGACACTACTTCAACACACTTAGACATTAATAACTTCCAAACCAAAAAATAATAGTCCAATCTCTTCGGTGGAGTTCTAGAAAACTGGATTAAGAGAAACATATCAAAAATTTGTAAAGATCCAATGGTAAAATAAAAATTTATCATCTCTGCACCGAGACCAATTTTGATTGTCATAAATCTGGAAAATGTATGCTTGATGCCAACTAAAGTTAACACACACTTGCAAGATGAAAAGAACACTGTTTGGAGCTCCAAATACATCCAAAACCCCTTTAATGATAGCGCATACCTCTTCCTCAATTTTGTTCACTCAATTGACCTCTGAGCACAAACTTATTTGAGTCTTTCTCAAATTTGCTATCCAAGTTCATCTCCAACTTGCCTAGCATGGACTCAAAAACACTTCCTTTCCACAACCCTAACCAAAAGATGAATTATATACACTGTAAATGAGAAATACAACTTGTCTAAGTCCATCCATGGGAGCCCAAACCTAGAATTAGATAAGTTGATGCATTTTGGAGGCCAAAACCCTTGACAGAGCAGCAAAGGAGCCAAAAATGAAACTATTTGTACAACCCACTTCCAAACACAAAACCTGCAATCTAATTACATGAATAGCATTGAATATAAATTACAATAACTTCCCAAAAGGTACATCATGGAAATGAGAAGTCTCAGTACGAGCTGCTATACAAATGGAGTGCAAAACATGAGAAAAAACATGAAAATTGCTGCTCTTTTGATTGATTATGATAGAAAGTACAAAATCCAACCCTATACATAAAAGAGGGAGGAATATATATATAGTATTTGGAGGTAGTTATCAAGTCCTATATGGACATAAGGCTTTTTTGTCTTCTTTTTACAAGAAAGTGTCTAAAATGACAACTTTTACAAGCAAAATGATAACTTTTGTTGCTCCAAATGGCAATTTGAGCAACCTAACACAACCAACCTTCAAAAATCACCTAGAAATGATTAAAAACATGTTATAAGCATGTTTCAATTCTTTCCAAAGCATGCCTAAGCCTATAAGGCAATTTTCCACTTTTTAGCCCTTTTAGGCCTAGAAGCACAAAATTGGTAATTCAAGCCCTAAGAAAGAAAAATTGATCTCTCAAGCAAAAAATGAGATCAAAGACTCATGAAATGAATAAAAAATACGTATGACAAAATTAAAAACCTATTACAAGACTTACAAACACTTAAGCATGAAAATACTAAAAATGGAGAGTAAAGGATGACTAGGTGCTCCTGCACTAGTATCAAAGCTGATCTAAGGGTAGAAAAGGCTTAGCATAGGCACAGGAAGAAAAATTGAGGGTTTATAAAACCCAGTTTGACCTCTTCAGAATTATTATTATTATTTTATTTTTGAGATGGGCTCAGTAAGTTTAAGAGATCAGGACAAATTGGATGGAGCCTCAAATTTTGGTGTCTGGAAAGCTAGAATTTCTTTATTGCTAGAAGAGAATGGTATCAAGGAATATGTGACCAGTGTTATAGTTGTACCTTCAGATCCAATAAAACTCTTAAGATATAAGAGGGAAGATGAAAAGATGAGGAGGGTGATTCTTGACGATGTTAAGGATTATATTGTTCTGCATACTGCAGAGTTAGATATGGTGAAGAAAATGTGGGACACCATTCTAAATCTGTACCAGAATGCTACCACTAAATGGAAGTTGATTCTCAGAGAAAAGTTAAGGAATGCCTGGATGAACAAGGGAGAAGATGTTACAAGTTACCTCACCATGCTTAGACTTTTCAAGGATGAGTTGGCAACTATTGGAGATAAACCTAATGATGATGAGCTAGTATGAATAGTCCTAAATGGATTTACTAAGCAGTGGGATGTCTTCGTTCAAGTTATTAATGGACGAGATACCTTACCGAGTTGGGATCGACTATGGAGCGACTTCACTTAGGAGGAGCTTAGACTATATCTTGTCAGTGGGACCATCAGGAAAAGTCAAAAAAGTGAGGTTGAATAGGAAAACATTTTTCTAGCAGGAAAAGGGAAATCGAAGAAGGGGTCTAGCAAAGGATCAAATCCACAAAGTGAGAAGAAGAAGAAGAACCTGTCTAAGATCAAGTGTTATGGCTGTCACAATTTTGGCCACTATGTCAGTGATTGCTTGTAAAGGAAGAAAAATGAAAAAGGCCAAGAAGCAGGTGGTAGCTCCAACAAGTGAAAAAGAGATTTCCAATAGAATGGAGGATGAGTTTGCACTCATAGCTTGTATGGTTAGCTCAACCTCACAAAGTGTTTCGTATATAGATAGTGAGGTATCATTTAATATGACAGGAGTTATATGACAGGAGTTAGAGAGTACTTCTCTAGTTATAAGGAGGAGGACATCAGAGGGTGGCTGCAAGAAGTTGAGTCCCACTTTTAGGCAAAAAGTGGATGTGTTTTCTTTGTTTTTCAAATTTTATGTCGATTGATGTCAAAATTTGAGGCACTTAGAGATTGAATCTCGATAGACTTCATGAATAAAAAATGTAGTGTTCAGAGTCTACTTTTCAAATTTGTAATTTATTTTAATACCCACATGGTATAAATTGTTTTTTACTAGGCATGTTTAAAAACCACTTTTTCAAAATGCTTGTTTCAGGACCATACGACACGTGTACGACCACCATTTTTTGACACAAATAAATGAATTTTTGTAAATCCTTCTGGGAAAAGATACCTAAGACACCAAATATTGATGAGAATGTTTTTCCTTATTTTTTATTGAATATATATTTGTTTATTAATTTTTAATTGACTATAAAGTACATTTTCAAAACATCAAGTGTACGACCACCATAATTTGATGAAAATTTCATATTTTTTAATTTTTATTTTTTTGCTTCAAAATAATTGTATGTAGAATGATGTCATATAATTTTTATTTTTTTTAAATTAAAAACAAAAAAGTTATGAAAGTTTTACTGAACCTCAGTATTTTAGGTTTAAGTACCACTTTTGATTAATAAATAATGCAAAAATAGTAAAAATAATCTAATCACTATGAAATTTATATTTTTGAAATTAGGACACTGAGAACTTTAATGGGTTTTCGTTTCATTAAAAATTTCGATCAGGAAGGCTTTCAAAAAATTAGGGCAAGGCAAAAATATGATATTCTTTTGCCTTAGCCATTTTTTGGAGATTCAAGCATAGACTTGGTCCCACCAAGCCAAACCCAAAGCAAAAACTGAGGCATAGGGTTGTTTCTCACTCCACCTTGTATGAAATGTGCACATGTTATTTGAAATTCAAAAAACGGGCACCTGTTTTGAAATTTATAGCATTTTAAGAAATGTGTGCCCATTTTTAGAAACGTGTGCTTGTTTTTAGAAACGTGTGCCCGTTTTTAGAAACGTGTACCCATTTTAAAAAACCTGTGCTCGTTTCTAAAAATCGTGCACCCATTTTTGTGTGGGGGTCCGATCCTAAACGGGCACCCATTTTTCAAAATGTGCACCCATTTTATTTCTATGGGTCGAGGCCCCGAAGCTAAATGGGTGCCCGTTTCTTAAAAAATGGGTGCCCGTTTCTAGTGGCAAATTTTTTTTCTCATGGACTTTCACGTAATTGGGACCCAACTTCTTGCACCCACCCCAGAATCTAGATTTCTATTGGGAGCATGTCCAAACTCAATCCAGTTGGGAAAGGGACTATTCAATTTCAGAGGGAGAATGGTAAGTTGATTCCCCTTCATGATGTGTTGCATGTGCCAGGCTTGGGTATGAATATGATTTCCGTATCCATCCTTTAGGATAAAGGCTACAATGTACTCTTTAGAGGGACGCATGTGTTGATCAAGCATAAGGATTGGAAGTCACCCATAGCTATTGGAGTTAGGAGTTGTCAGCTTTATAGGTTGCAGTTTGATACTACTAAGGAACTCATGAGAAGAAGAAATCCTAGAGATCAAGGAGAGTTATGGCATTGAAGGATGGGCCATATACATCATGGAGCACTTAAATTGCTTCGTGAGACAATGACAGGTGTTCCAAAGGTGAGCACAAAGCATGATGATGTATGTAAGGGATGTGTGCTGGGGAAGTTTGTGAGAGAAAATTTTCCAAGGAGTGACACTAGATCCAAGGGTGTTCTTGATCTAGTATAGGGTACCTGGAAGAAGTTGTGTCCACTTTTTGGCCAAAAGGTGCAAGTTTTTTCCCTTTTTCCGATTTTGTCCAGTTTGACCTAAATATTTGAGGAACTTAAAAGAATGAATCTTGAAAAAATTCAGCAATAGAAAATGTAGTGCTCGAAGTCTACTTTCCAAATATGTAATTTATTTTAATACCGAGATCTTAAAAATGAAGTTTGAATAGACATTACTAAACCCTATAGTTTAAAAGTCACTTTTTAGGACCATACCATGCCCATGTACGTCAAGTATAATTTGACCTAAATGAAAGTATTTTTATTTATCCTTTTGGGAAAAGATCTATAACTCACTCACCTTTGATGAGGATATTTTTTTGTAATTTTTTTCCATATATATTTTTTTTGTTATTTTTTAATTGGGCATAATCACTATTTTGAAAAATCCGCATGTACAACAAGCATAATTTGACCTAAACTTAACTTTTAAAAAAAACAAAAAACTATATAGATTCGTCTCTATTTTGAAGCCATATACTTTTTTTTTCCAAAAACTTAAAGACAAAAAAGTTATTAAAATTTTAAAAAACCCTGTTATTTCAAGTTTATGGACCTCTTTCATTAGAAATTATTTTAAAATTAAAAGTATTGATCCATTATTTTAAAATATATATATATTTGGAATCTATACAATGTGTACTACAATGGGTTTTTTTTTGTAAAAGAAAAATCCAAAAATTAGGTGTTCAGATATATTTTTTTGTCATTTTTTGTATGAAGCTTGATTTGGTCTTCAAGTTGCAGGTCAAACCAAGTCCAAGCCTCAAGTTCGACTCTCCAAACCATTTCCCAAGACAAATTATGAGCCTACAAGTGGGCCCCAAAAACATTTTTTTTCAAATGGGATTCCGTATCTAAAACGGGATTCCATATTCAAAACGGGATCTCGTTCTATTTTTCCAATTAATTAAAAATGTAAAAAAAAAACGGGATCCCGTTTTGAATTAAAATGAGATCCGGTGTTGAAAACGGGATCTTGTTTTGTTTTGCATTAATTTTTTTTTTCGAATTTGTATAAATAAGAGTTATTAAAAATAATAAAACATGTCTTCTTATTTGCAAGTTTTTACATAATATTTTACGTTTTAGTTGTTCTTTGGATTCTCTTTTGTTGCAATCTTAGATCCATTTTTTGAAGCTGGCATTTATTGCATAATTTTTTAGTCAAGGGGTCTAAACAACATCAGAAGAAGAAACAAAGGAGGGAATTGACTGTCGAGGAAATTCAAGAAGAAAGAGAGAAGGAGGCCAAACATCAAAGAGATAGAAGAATGAGGATTAGACATTTGAGTAATATTGATGCTTCTAGATCCACAACAATGGAAGAGACAAACATTCAAGATGATGCCTTGGGGGATCAGATGGATGTAGATGGTACAATTATTGATGATGTTTATGTGAATGAAATAATTATGAAGAATATTCCAAGTACTACATCCTCAAATCCAGGTACATCTTCAAATTATCCTAGTACATCTTCAAATCCTTCTCTGGAAGACATGTATAATGTGATTATGGGTGATATTCATATTGATGATTTAGTAGAAGCTGGATATACCAATGTTGAGATTGATAGAATTGTCCATGAAAATGAAAACCTTCATGTTGGTAGAGATGAAATTCCTTTCAATGTTGAAAGTGAAAATCCTTTTGAACATGGTGAAAATGAAAATCCTCCAATTGTTGAAGATCGGGGAAACTTTTTTATAAGAATTGAAAAAAATATTTTGGATAATCTTCCTATAAGATTTCTTGGAGACAGATAATAAAATATGCCAATAGAATATACAAAGAATTTTTTTATCAAAAAAAACTTGCAATTCAATGTCAACTTATGATGCAATTGATGAGAATGTGGAAAATAAGAAAAGTGATGAAAAAAATAGGTATCTATGTAAAACCATCAAAAAAAGATGAATCGATTAAGCATACTATGTCTATTGTTGCAAGTGCCATTGAATCTATTGGTACAATGAGTCGATTTAAAGATAAGAATGCGGCACGACGAGCTATAAGAACTGTCATAGTGAATAAAGAAACCTTGAATAAAAGGATGGTAAGCAACATTAGTGGAATTTTAAAGATGCATCCTATAGACACCTAAAATTGTCCAGTATAATTAAATAAATATTTTTATTTATTTAATTATTTTAGCCTAATTCAACTATTAATTAAATAAATCTTTATTTATTTAATTAATTCATTTATCCTCTTCTAGCCTTATTTCTCATTTAAATAAATACATTCATTTATTTAAATTATCCCTTTTCCTAAATTAAATAAATATCTTATTTATTTAAATGATCCCACTTCTTCTATTAATTAAATAAATCTTTATTTATTGAATTAATTCATTAACCTTTTCTACCCATGACACATGTCATTCATCTCTTAATTCATACACTACCTACCCCTTTCATTATTTTATTATTTTCTCTACCTACCCTTTAATCATAGCCGACCTCTTTTACACCTCTCAATCTTATCCCTCCATTTCTTATAGTGTCTTCTATATAAGGAGATGCTTCCTTCATTATCAAACCCTGGCTAATCAATTTATGCACTTGACTACACTACGCTTTTCATATGAGATCCTACTTGCAACCACATTTCCGTTCTTTGTTGAGCTCTTGTGCACATAAAATCTGAGAGCAAATATATCAAGCAAGATCAATGGAGATAGGAAGAATGGAGATTAAAACCCTATTAGACATGTGATGGTATAATCTTTGTGATTTCATTTGATTTGCATTGTCTTAGGTAATCTTCATATGTTATGGTGGATCTTTGTTGTTGTTAGGCTAGGGTTTTGTGGTTGAATTCATTTAGTCTTTCAATATTGTCATTGTTGTATCCATTTTCACCATATAAATTTTGGCACACCCGGTGGGACTCTTGTCCCTTTTGCATTTAACATCTTTGTTGCAGATTTTGTGTTTTTGAAGTTGCAGATCTGACATTTTCGACAGTATTTTGGTATTTTCGCATCTGTGTACTTTTGGATCGCGTTTTTGGTTTTCTGTTGCATCTGCGACATTTAGGATCGTGTCCACACCCTCGACAGTATTTTTTTTTTTTTTTGCAGATCTCAAAAATCGCGTCTGTGTTCCCTAATCGCGTCTGCGGGGTTTTTAGGCACGTCTACATCTAGAAGCCACGTCTGCATTCTGGAGCCGCTTCTATGTGTCATAGAAGCGCGTCTTTGTCCAGAAGCTGCGTTTGTGTTTATGGTAACCGTGTCTGTGTGCGCTGATGTCATTTTGGGGGTTTTCATTGATTCAGTTTTTAGTCATTCAGTTTTTTAGATCTAGTTTATTTTGAGCTAACATTTTCAGATGTAGCTAATGAAATTGGTGCAGCTTGTCTTGAGAGAAAAATAATTTAGTCGAAGGCCCCCATTTCACAAAGTCTTTTGGATCTAAAATTTACCTAACTTGTGTGCTTGTAGGAAGGGGTGATCATTTGAAACAATCCAAACTACTAAAAAATCTTTGTTGCAGGTCCTTGGCAAGGGTTTTTGGATTTTTATTGTGTGTCTTGTTCATAGACTAGCAAACACTTCAATTGGTGCTTTAAAATTGAATCATTGTCTTTTGTGTCTTGAGCAATAGACTCTTTTTGTTTAATCTTTAGAGGGCCTATCTCCCCGTGTAGTCATTAGGACTACTAGTGAGGAGAGAATGACCCAAGTGGTAGCAAAAGAAAAGCCATCTTCTTCCAAACCACTATAAATAATTGTATTCATGGTGAAAACTATGAATAACATGGGCTGATTAGTTCATATCGACACTATGTCTCCCCATAAACCCGTTTGATCAAATTTATTTGATCATTTGTAGGGCGTAACCCCTACCGGCTGGGAGCCTTCTGTATTTACAGAGTTGAAAGTGCCACATGTATGGCCACACGAGCGGATGCCCTTACTAGCACCTTTTAATTTTAGAAGCCCAAATCCTTCTAGTTGTTGGGGCAGGAGGTCGGACCTTTGGTAGCAGCCCACACACATACGGTTCTTAGTAGAGATACAAAGTTCGCCACAAGGAGTTTTTGTGGGGATTGATGCTTGGCTGCCTCGAGAAGTGAGTGCTGAGGGTGGAGCCTGTGGGGTCAAGCATCTAAGTATCCGCTCTGAATAGCGTAGCCTTGGGGGAAACTCCATGTGGGATCAACAACTATTGTCTTGGCTAGCCATAAGAATTGTGCTTGACTTATTTTGAACAATCAAACATTCAAGACCAAACATCAAAACATTGTGTCTTTTGTGTCTTCAAGTGTATGCAAAACAATTTTACATCAGACATCACACTTTTTTTGGGTCATTTTTGAGTCTAAAACTTGCAAACATTGAGTCCTCATCAACACTGTGTCCTCTTGTCATGAAAAACAGTCAAACATTCAGATTTGGTCACAACAAAGCAACTTCACAGATTGAAAAAAATTGCACAAATTTTGCAGAAACGCGTCTGTGTCTGATATAATAGCGTCTATGTCGTATAACCACATCTGTGAAGGGCATAAACGCATCTGTGTTTTGAGCAACTTCACATTTATAACATCTCAGAAATGCATCTGTGTCTGTCAGAATAGCGTTTGTGTCATTTAAGCACATCTATGAAGTATACAGACACGTCTGTGTTCAGGATTGAGAACTTTCATAATTCAGCAAACAAGAACAGTCAGTTTCGGACTTATTGAGCTTCCTAGGTTATCTCTTCAGGTTTTCATCAAGCATTCAACCTATCTTTAGGTCTCACAAATTCCATCATTGCTTTACGCCTTGCATTACTTTCACATTTGTCTAAACTTGAGTCAAAAGGTCACTTGCTTGTCCTCATCATACTTTGTCAACACACTACATACAACAACATTTTGCTAAGTGGTCCCTCATCAAGGTCTATCACCTTTGGGTCTCATTTGGTCTTACTTAGAGTCAAGGTCAACTTACCTCATCAAGAGAAACTATCATCTCTTTGGAAGCCACACCTACTCTACTACATACATACTTGGTCTTACACTTTGGACATTGAAAGTACACCTCAGATTCATTTACATTCCATCCAACTCTTGGTCTTCCATACTCTTTCCATTTTCATCTAGTCTCACACATCTTGGTCAATACCTAGTTCATGGTTGAAACTTGTTCCCAAAAATCTAGGAGAGAAACTAAAGAGGCTCAAGAGTCCACAAACATGAGCTCCTATGAGTATGACAATAATATATTTTTTAATTCTGATCATACTACATTACCTAACATGGATGCCTATAGAAACATTCCAAATGTTGAGCACATGGACACTACAAACAACAATGATACACACAATGACAATATGGAAAACTTTTCTGTACATTCAGTAGAAGTGGAAGACACCATTATGAATCCTCATTTTAATCGATTGGTTGAGGAAATAATGAGGAGGGATAGACAATACTTCCTACAGGTGATGGCACAAAGTGGAGCCAAGATACCTCATGATTTTGACATGTCTCAAATAATGGAAAATTGACCTTTGCAACAAACTCACTCCAACATGGATCAAAGGAGGCCTAATAGTGGAGGCAATAGAGGACCACATATGGTGCTTGAATCACCATCATCTTTGTTTCAAAAACCAGAGGTCCCATACACACATGGTCAAGCATATGATACTCACCTTCACAGACCATTATGGAAGTCTTATGCATAAAAATATGCTCAATCACATATCAATGCTAAGGATCAACCACCAAAGCAATTGGATATTCAAAGGCATGCTCAAAATTTGGACACAAGGAAACCCCACGTCAAATTTGGGGGCAACACACTAGAACAAACTCATGACATTCCTCTAGAGTATGGTATACATGGACAAAGCAGATATTTCGTTCCTCATCATGACTCTATACCAAGTGGTCCATATATGCAACATCATTATAGACCTCCACCATATGAACATGTGTATGATCAATATCATCCATATATGCAACATGCTCCTCCTCCACCCAGTGGTTCAGGCATGGGGTATGGTCCAAGAAGTCGGTCTCCACCGAAGAACAATTTGGAGCAACAAATCAAGGACTTACAAAAGAAAATGGAGGACATAAATACACCGAAGCCAACATACACAATGAGAGACATATGTCCTTATCCATTTGACAAGAGCATTTCAATGCCTCCTTTTCCTACACACTTTGTGACACCTAAGTTTGATAAATATAGAGGAAAAGGGGATCCTAAGGCACACATAAGATATTTTTTCACAACTTGCATTGAGGTAGCTTCAGAAGAGACATATTCGATGAGATTATTCCCACAAAGCTTAGGTGATCAAGCTATGGAATGGTTCTCTCAACTCCCACTTGGAATTAAGTCATGGGGTGACTTAGCAGAGGCATTTATCCAATATTTCTCATACAACATAGAGACAGACATATCAGTCACTACTTTGTGCAACACCAAACAAAAGGATGGATAATCTTTTTCATCATTTTTACAAAGATGGAGGAATCTAGCCAGTAGATGCTCTTGTGAAATCCCACAAAAACAAATGGTAGAGATGTTCACCTAGAATGTTAACAAAGACATTGGCTATGATCTAAGGAAAGCTTGTTTGTCCACCTTCAAGGACGTCATTGAAAAAGGCTTAGAAATAGAAAAGGTCCTAATTGAACAAGGGGTCATTAAGATATTCAAGGAAAACAAAGATGACTTTAAAGGAAAAGATAAGCCAAGATTTTGGAATAAAAACAAGAACACGGTTAATGATGGTGTTGTTGATGCCAATACAGTACGACCCAAAATCATTTTTTCTGGATCAAGCTCTACAAACAATCAAGTGAATACTCAAACAACTTCTAGATCACGAAGGAAGTATACCCCATTGGGAGAACCACTTGAGTCAGTTTTCAAGAAGCTAGTGGCAAACAAAGTAATCACAATTCTAGATTTTCCTCCATATGAGCCAAAGGTCAAACCAAATTGGTGGAATGATGATGAGTATTGTGAATTTCATAAGAGAAAGGGTCATAAGACAGGAAATTGTCATTGACTGAAGAACATCATACAAGATCTTATTGATAGAGGTGACATTGAGATTGAAGGACACTCATCCAATCAAGAACATGAGATGTTTAAGGAACCATTCCCAAAACATGACAAGGGAAAAGCTGCAGCTACAGATGACTAGACCAACTATACCAGAGCATCTTATAACTATGATTCAACTATTAATCACATCTCGATGGACAATTATGTCTCTACCATTATCATCAAGGACAAAACCCCTGAGAATTCTACCCAGAGACCCAAAATTGTCCTAAAAGGCATTGGATCTTCTTTCGAACCTACCTCTGAATGTCATGTTACAACCCGTTGAGGTAAATTCACTTTGCAAGGTTCCCCAGCTAAAACCACTGCTTCCTCATCAACCAAGCCTAAGTATGACCTTGTAGAACAGTTAGGGAAGACACCCGTGCTCATCTCCATCCTTGAACTCTTATGCATATCCCCCACACATAAAGCCATTCTTGAAAAAATTTTGAGAGACACTGCCATTCTTACTGATTTGAACATGGACCAGTTTCAAGCCATGGTGGGATACCTTTCCATTCCACACTCTCTTACATTCACAAAAGCCGATGACGCCTCCGTAAGTCAGCCACATAATGCACCATTACACATTGAAGCCTTCATACACAAACATAGAATCAAATAAGTCCTGATAGATGGAGGAACAGGTCTAAACATTTGTACATTGAGCACTATTAAACAATTGGGATATTTTGACAAAGCTGTGAATTCTACAAAAAAAATTACCATCAAAGCATATGATGATGAAGAGCGTTCATCCAAGGGTACAGTCACCTTACCTCTCAGAGTTGGGCCAGTTACAAAGGATGTGGTTTGTCAAGTACTAGATCTTGATCTCACATACAACATATTGCTAGGACGTCCTTGGATTCATGAAATGAGGGCGGTCCCATCTACATATCACCAATGCATCAAGTTTCCTCGCAATGGAGTTGAAATAACAGTTAATGGAGATCCTAATCCATTCATATATTGCAATAACTTGAGACCAAAAACTGAGACCATCATTCCTAGTAATCGCGAAGCTGTTCTTTTTTATGCATACATTGATCCCGAGTCATTAAAACCTTCGACATCAAAACAAGGTGAAATTAAGGGCGAATTCTAGGACAAAGGCATGGGTGAATACACTTTGAATCAGACCATGTACTTACAACAAGTCATGAGTTCACCAAAAGAATATGGAAGACCACATCCTAATAAGCAAGTATCTATCATTATACTCAAATAGGACCCTACTATCTTTCAAAAATGGGGTGAACTGGAAGAGGAAGACTTATACAAAATGCTTTACAAAGACCTTGAAAATGATACACAAGATCACATCAGTATACCATGTGAGAAGTATGGCAAAGGGTTCAAGATTATACAAAAATTTGGGTATGATGGCAAAAGCCCTCTTGGGTTAAGAAAGGAAGGCATCATTGAACCTTTACAACCTGAATTGACATTCAAAAAGGAACGCTCGAAGGGACTTGGTTTCGTGACTTCCAAGGTCCACACTCAAAGGACAGAAGAAGCATTACAAATCAAAGCTGCCAAAATTCAACAAGAGAATCACTATTCCACAGACTCCAATGAATGGGAATGGGGTTTAGACAAATCCTCTAGTGACTATGAGCTCACCGAGACATTCAGAGAACCAAGTGAACCAATAGAAGAAGAGGAATTTAATAGGAAATTCAAAGTTGGTCAAGAAACAACCCCAGAGGAACCCATACAATCTTTGCCTCTAGGTCCTGGGTTGAAATCACATAGAATGAGAACACCTATCCCGGAATGCGCTACTAGTGATGATGATTTGGATTCGTTCACGATCGAGACTGATGAGGAGAGTGCCAACGATGACCTCGATAACTACCTGGACATACCTGAATATAACTGCATCTTCACTCTTAACCCCGCTAACTTTGAAGATATCAAAGGCCTTCCCCTTTTTGACCACCAACTTATTGATTGGGACCATGAAGGACCTACACAGTTTGACACATTCCAAAATGATGAAGCTTTTATTGACTATCTTGGCATACGAGATGATCTTCCCCCTGGGGACCATAAAGCGAGATACACTATAGAACTCAATAGCGTGGCATATTTCGGTGAGGGTGTCGGGCCTTCTAGTTGCAAAAATGTAAAAATAAAAACAAACCAAGGGTCTTATGGTGAAAACCACATTGTGGCACTGTCTAACCCCAAAAAAAGTAAAAAGAAAGGATGTATCTGAGGGTGAAAACCTCTCTGATGCACCCGAAGATGGAAGGCTCGACATTCTCCCAGCATCATATGAGGAAAAGTCATCCATGTTGGTAGAAGAGACTATCAAAACAAACAAAGTTCCACACAACATATTCCTGGCTCAATCTTTGACAGAGTCAAAAAGGTCAAAATTCATAAGTTTCTTCACGGAATGACAAATCAACTTTGCATGGTCATACGTCGATATGCTTGGATTGGATCCGGATTTGGTAATGCATCATTTGACAGTTAAACCGGGGGCAAAACCAGTGAAACAAAAATTAAGAAAGATGCATCCACAAGTGGCATTATTAGTCAAAATAGAACTTGAGAAATTATTGGATGTTGGATTCATATGCCTAATTGATTATCTTGAATGGATCTCCAACTTAGTACCTATCAGTAAACCAGATCGTAGTATCAAAATATGTACAGATTTCAGAGACATCAACAAAGCTTGTCCTAAGGATGATTTTCCATTACCAAATATTGACTTGATTGTCGATCTCACAGCAGGTCATGTGATGTTATCCTTGATGGATGGATTCTCTGGTTACAATCAAATAAAAATTGCATCCGAAGACCAGCACAAAAAAGCATTCACTTGTCCTTGGGGAACTTTCTGTTGGAATGTCATGCCCTTTGGGCTAAAAAATGCAGGTGCTACATATCAAAGAGCCATGACTACTATCTTTCATGATCTCATGCACGTAACTATGGAAGATTATGTTGACAACCTCTTGGGTAAATCAATAGACAAAGATACACATTTGGACATACTTTCAATCGTCTTTGATCGGTTGGAAAAGTATAAAGTAAGATTAAACCCCAAGAAATGTGTCTTTGGAGTAACCTCCGGGAAGCTCCTAGGATTCATTGTATCAAAAAGAGGAATTGAAGCCGATCCAGCAAAAGTCAAGGCCATCCTAGAGATGCAACCACCACGAAACATCAGTTAGCTTCGATCTTTGCAAGGGAGACTCCAGTCCATACGAAGATTCATAGCACAACTTGCAGATAAGTGTAATCCTTTTCAACACTTGCTACATAAAAACATCAAATTAAAATGGGATGATAACTGTCAACAGGCTTTCTAGATACTCAAAGGTTATCTTCTGAATCCGCTAGTTTTGATGCCACTAGTTCCAGATCAACCTTTATTACTATACATATCAGCTACTTCAACAGCACTAGGGGCACTCTTAGCATAACAGGTTGCTGAGGGTAAAGAAAAGGCAGTATACTACATCAATCGCACATTGGTGGGATATGAGCTAAATTGCACACCAATTGAGCATGCATGTCTCGTTGTGGTCTTTGCTTCGCAGAAATTACGACATTACATGCTAACTCATAAGACTAAGTTGGTTGCAAGGATCGATCCATTGAAATACCTTCTCAATAAAGCAACGCTTACTGGGCAACTAGCCAAATGGGTAATGATCCTGAGTGAATTCGACATCGAGTATGTGGACAGAAAAGCAATAAAAGGACAAGCTATTGCAGATCAGTTAGCAGATGCCCCCATGATAGATGATGTTCCTCTAATTTCAGAATTTCCAGATGAATCCATTTTAACAGTGTCACATGCAAAGCCATGGCAACTTTACTTTGACGGCTCATGCACACAGCATGGGGCAGGAGCTGGCATCCTCTTCATAACTCCTCAAGGGGATTCTATACCAAAATCATATCGATTATCATTTCCCTCCATAATAATATAGCAGAATATGAGGCAATAACAACTGGATTATGGATTGTAGTTCAGTGGAAGATCCAGGAACTTCGTGTTTTTGGGGACTCTCAACTTGTAATTCGTCAAGCAACTGATGATTACCAAACAAAGGATGAGAAATTAATGCCTTACAAAAGAATGGTGGATGACCTGAAACAACATTTCACAAAGATAGACTTTGAGCAGATACCAAGAGAGCAGAATCGAGCCGTAGATGCCATGGCTACAATTGCTTCATTGATCGATCTACCTCCGAATGAGACCTGCTATGAGTTCTTGGTGGATAACCTTTTGGTTCCTTCATATGAAATCACTCCTACTGAGATAATATATGTTGTTGGTCCTGAGTCCCAGTTATATGGTTCCATTTTCACATACCTTCGTGATAATATCCTTCCTCCTGACCTATCCAATAACCAACGTCACACTTTCATTCGCCAATCTTCCCGATATGTCATTTTAGCTGATGTCCTATACCGTCAAGGTCTAGATGGCACTCTTCTTAGATGTTTAGAAAGGGACGAAGCTCAAGTTGTGTTACATGAAGTTCATGAAGGGATATGTGGTCCGCATTCTAGTGGTCCTACCTTATCCAAGAAACTCATCAGAACTGGATATTACTGGCCCAATATGGAAAAAGACTCATATTAGTTTGTCAAGAAATGTAAGCAATTTCAACTTCATGGAGACCTCATCCATGCACCAGCACAAGAACTTCAACCAATTGCGACTCCTTGGCCCTTTTGTCAGTGGGGACTCGATCTCATAGGCAAAATTCACCCTCCATCCTCCAATGGTCATAAATTCATTATCACTGCCACAAAGTATTTCACAAAATGGATCGAAGCCATGCCTCTCATGCAAGTCACTGGAAAACAAATTGCTACATTCATTCTCAACTATATCATTTGTCAATACGGTATTCCTATTTCCATTATCACCGATAATGGGCATCCCTTCAAAAATCAGGATGTTCGTGAACTCTGTGACCGCTTCCATATTTCCCATCGTTTCTCCACACCATATTACCCCCAAGGTAATGGTCAAGCTGAGGTGTCTAATAAAACAATCCTTAAAATCTTAAAAAAGACAGTCGACGACATTGGCCGTAATTGGCATATCCAACTTAATCCCGCACTTTGGGCCTATCGCACAAGTGTCTGCACACTTACAGGAGCTACACCTTATTCACTTATCTACGGTGCTGAAGCTATCTTACCTATTGAGGTTGAGCTACCCTCTTTACGAGTCTCTTTGCAAAACATTATCAGTGATGAAGACTATAGGGTCTCTCACTTACAAGAACTTGAACTATTGGATGAATGAAGACAAACTGCTTTTAATCTTCTCAAGGCTTATCAACAATGAATGAGTCATAGCTACAATCACAAAGTCAAGCCTCATACATTTGAGGTAGGTGATTTGGTTCTCAGAGAAAACCCCAAAAATCAACAAGACAGAGAGAAGACGGGCAAGTTCGAACCAAACTGGCTTGGTCCTTACATCATTACAGCAGCATATGGATCTGGTGCATATCAGCTCTCAACCACAGAGGGTGAACATTTAGAGGATCCTATCAACAGCATGCACCTTTGCAGGTTTTACACATAGCTCTTCGAAATATCCTAATTCAAAAATACAAAAAAATCATAAAACATAAAAAATCATTACTTGGTGAAAACCTAGCAAACAGGCACCTTGTGACACAAAAAAATTAAAAAAATCAAAAAAAAGTAAGGAAAAACATTTCGTCCAATGGTGAAAACCACTTCAGTGGCACCCTGGGCAAGTACCATGGTGAAAACCGGGTCACCGGCGCCATGCATAGAGACTTTGCTCCTCCCTCCTTCAGGATTCCATTTCATCCTTTCACTGTGCACACACTCATGACCTATTCATCCATAATAAACATACACATTCCCATCATGGCTTGTTATTGATCTACCCAAGATTGGTTAGCTATCCATAATAACCTCCCTTTTCACCTTTCTCCATTCATAATAAATCAAGTCCTATCTGTGGCTAAGGCAAATCCTACGTCTAGTAATGGGTGTGGAACTAAGAACATCGCATGTTCTGAGGAGTACAGTTTCTTCCAATTTTCTTCAGTCTATATGCGCACAATCCATAATAAAGCAACACTTGCATCGCCAATCCGCAATAAAGTTACATCTTCTTCGCAATGAAGTATCAGTTGCATGGATTCAGTCAGTTTCAGATGGGACACAACAACAACAATGGGCTTCAACAAATCAAATCTTTCAACAGACTCAGATAACATTTTGGTTTAGTGCTATCTATCCTTTCTGTGAAAGTAAACATTGTGACCACAATCAAATAAGACTTATACAAGTGACAAGAGACACTAAACTTGAGGACTACAGTGGATGTTGGTGTCAAGTCTTGGTTTTCTTTTGATTTTATCTTTTTGGTGACATGTCTTTTAGTTTTTCCAGGATGTCTCTGACTAGAGATTCTATCTCCAGGATGTCTTTGACTACAAAGGTGAGGATGGGGTATCGTCACCTATTTTTCTTTGCTGTCTGCAGATTGTCTCTTAGTAATGCTATGACTTGTCCAAGGATATGAGGACACTGTGAGTCTAGTATGAACTGGGGCATTCCTTGTTTGTGATTGTCTTATCTCCATGCAAATAGGTACAATGACTTTCTGGGTCGAACATATGCCTCGATTTTCATAACCTACTTGCCATAATAAAGCTCAATGATGATAACACACAAGAAGCTCTTTTCACTTTCATATCTTCTATCTTCCATCCCCCTTTCTTGATTGACTTCCATCATCCTTCTTGAGTCCGTGTAGCCTGCTATCACATGATTGAGTATAATGACACACCAAAAACATTTGCATCTTGTGTAGTTTCACCTGCATTACAACATATAAGCATTTCATACATACATATAGATATCACAATTGCATCACATCCTACACACAACACATGTTAGCACATTTTATATTCTCATCATGTAAATAATCGTTTGCATTATCATATTCATTAGCATTTCATACATTCACATTTGCATATGTATAACATATTAAAAACATAAAAGAACAAAAATATTGCATTTCCTCATGTACATATTTGCATCCATGTCATAATCCATCACATAAAAACATACATCATGAAACATCTCATCACATAGGTACACATGCATATAGCTGCCACAAAGATGAATCATCTCATATATATATATATATATATATATATATATATATATATATATATAAAGTGTCAATATACAATGATGTCAAAATCATATGGCTACAAACACCCGGAGATGTCTACATCATAATACAAAATGGTACAAAACACTAATACATAGGGAGCCCTCTAAGGCTATGATGAACTCCCTCCCTCGGCGCTGCCTGACCTCAACAGAGTTTGAGCCCTAGAAGGACCCGCCCCAGGATCATCTCTCCTGTCCCCTCTCTCTAGTGGTGGTGGAGGACCCATAACCCCACCGTTGGACGCCTGTCTCCTCTGGCTCCCTCCCGTAGTTGTTGCTATCCACGATGGTCTATGGAAGCTTCTCACCCACTGCTCTGGTGGCACTGTCTCGTAATATAGGTCTCGCCAGTAACCTATCTCCTCCCTTGCCTGTAGAACATAGGCATATCCAGCCCCTATATCCTCTGCCGCCTGCCTCCCAGCCCTCAGCGCTATCTCAGCCTCAGTATAGTGCTAGATAGCCTAATCTCGCTCATGCTCTGTCTCCCTCAGTCGCCTCTTGAGCCTAGCTATCTCCCTCTCCATGTCCTGAAGCTCATCTACCTATCCCAGGCAGATCTCCCTCAGCTCAAGTAGCTCATCCTCCTCCTCCTCGACCCCCTGTGCCTCTGCCTGTGGCTCCCCCTGTACTGGTGCCTGTGCCTATACCTGTACTTGCCTCTGCCCCTGTCCCTGCACCTGTCTAGGACCCTGTGCTGCTAGCACCTATAGTGGAAATCCACTGCGACCCCTCACCACCCGAGCCTGTCTCTCCTCCCCACCCTCTCTTTGTGGAGCCACCCTCCTCTCTCCAATAGCACCTCGCCTCCTCTGTCGGCCTCTCCCCCCACCATCTCCATCATCATCCCAATCCCTACCACCATCTCCATCTAGAAGCTCCCCTGGGTCTGTCAGTCATGGAAAGAGATGCTCAGCCCAATACACCGTGTACTCTACATCCATGCCTGCATCCTCAATCTCTGGCCACATATCCCATGGCAACGATACCATCTCTACTAGCTGGGTCACGGCCTGATCATATGACAATAATGGCCCAAAGTGTGCCTGATCCCTGACTATCCGAGCATACATCCCGGAACCCCGTGGCATCCGCTGAATATAGCCAAACTGCCTGCATACCCTATCAATCAGCTGTCTCTCCAATACATAGGGTGTCCGCCCAATTAGATATCTACTCCGGAAAGTATAAGGTAGATCCACTGCGTCCTCCTCCCACTGCTCGCACCTAAGGTACAACCTCCATATCACAGTGTCGATCTCATCCAGGACTCGACACCAATGCTCCAACCTGCCAATCCGTGGCTGTGATGTAATCATATCATATAAATGCACAAAACTGCATCCATGACCCCTACCCCTAAAGGTTACCGGTCGAGTAATCGGCAGATGCTCATAGGCCCATACCTATAGCAATGTAACTCCGCAGTCCAATCCTACGGATCCATGATACACAAACTGATGCAGCTCATAGTACAAGTGTGCTAGCACACATGGTCCCCAGGCATATCTGGTGTGTTGTGTAACCAGTGTCTCCAAGGTGCTCCCCCAGCCCACAACCAACCCTCGTGTCACCCTGTCTGGACACAAGAATCCACTAATCACTCCTCCTAGCACTGCTAGTAGTGCCAGTCCTGTCACTGTCATTGTGTCCCATGCCACGTGTCCAGCTCTCATCTCTAGTTCGGGATCCTGAAACACTTGTCTCAGGGCCTCCCTATCTCCGTCTCGATCATAGGGAACTAACTCCCCATCGATCGGTATCCTCAGTATCTTTTACACATCCTCCAAGGTGACTGTCATCTCACCCATCAGCAAATGAAATGTGCATGTCTCAAAATGTCATCTCTTAGCAAGCGTAGTCAGCAACCCCATGTTCGCCCAAAACTCAGGCACATACAAAATATGTCACAGGCCCATAACCTCAATCGCGGCTCTACCCTTAAATATCAGCTCTGGTCGTAACCTCTGAGTCGATGGGAATCTCTCTCATGACTCCGGCATAGGTAGATACTCCTGCAGTCAAGAAAAGCAATCATGTCAGTCAAAGTGACACTCACTGTTCATCACAAAGTGTTGCTTCTATCCTAGTGTCACTCACTGTTCATCACAAAGTGTTGCTATCTATCCTAGTGGTACTCCTTGTTCATCACAAAGTACTACATGTTTTCCACTCCCTGTTCATCACAAAGTGCTACTCATATTTGCACTCCCTATTCATCACAAAGTGCTGCTCATTTTGACACTCACTGTTCATCACAAAGTGTTGCTCATATTGGTACTCACTGTTCATCACAAAGTGCCTCGATCTATCCTAGTCTTCCCTAGAGGACCTGCTTGAGTGTATCCTCTCAACAGCTTATCCAATTGTCAGTGTATGTTTATCACAGAACTACCGATTTGACCTTGAAGACATAAGCATGCATTCATGACGCAGATGCGCCTTAACGTTTTTACCTCGTTTGACATACCTAAAGCACATTTATTGCACTACTTGACATGCATTTATGACAACATTTATTACAACAAAGTACAAGGAGGTTTTGCGGTACTTACCGACTCTCCTACATCTACTAGCCTCTGATATCGGCGAACGCGATCGAATCTGTGAACCAATGCCATCACTGCTGACTGCTGCTCCTCTATCTCACTCTGCACTCTGATCTCTTGGATGTGTGGATGACAATGAGGATGTATTTCCCTCGTAATCTATCTTATAGACTGCCCTAGCCCTAGTCCTAGCCCTTGTCTCTCGAGTCAGTCTTCTTTATCTCGTGACTTTGTCACTCTATCCTATCCGATCAGTCCATTCTAGCCTTTCTTTCTTATCGAGAGATTATCTGTGATCCTTTTAGACATTTTTCATCCAATCTCTTGAGGGGGCATATCATTCCCATCTTGGGGCAACTTTGTATCAGTTCATCTTATCTTCTTTGAAACAACGTGACAAGCTGCATTGTCTCAAAAAGGGGCAAAATGTAGACACCTAAAATTGTCCAGTCTAATTAAATAAATATTTTTATTTATTTAATTATTTTAGCCTAATTCAACTATTAATTAAATAAATCTTTATTTATTTAATTAATTCATTTATCCTCTTCTAGCCTTATTTCTCATTTAAATAAATACATTTATTTATTTAAATTATCCCTTTTCCTAAATTAAATAAATATCTTATTTATTTAATTGATCCCACTTCTTCTATTAATTAAATAAATCTTTATTTATTTAATTAATTCATTAACCTTTTCTACCCATGGCACATGTCAATCATCTCTTAATTCATACACTACCTACCGCTTTCATTATTTTATTATTTTCTCTACCTACCCTTTAATGATAGCCGACCTCTTTTACACCTCTCAATCTTATCCCTCCATTTCTTATAGTGTCTTCTATATAAGGAGATGCTTCCTTCATTATCAAAACCTAGCTAATCAATTTATGCACTTGACTACACTACACTTTTCATATGAGATCCTACTTGCAACCACATTTCCGTTCTTTGTTGAGCTCTTGTGCACATAAAATCTGAGAGCAAATATATCAAGCAAGATCAATGGAGATAGGAAGAATGGAGATTAAAACCCTATTGGACATGTGATGGTATAATCTTTGTGATTTCATTTTATTTGCATTGTCTTAGGTAATCTTCATATGTTATGGTGGATCTTTGTTGTTGTTAGGCTAAGGTTTTGTGGTTGAATTCATTTAGTCTTTCAATATTGTCATTGTTGTATCCATTTTCACCATATACACATCCTAAAACATTGGTTAGAGCAACTAAAAGAAGAGAAATTATTGAAAATTATCCAATCAACCAAAGTTGGAGTTTTAGTGGTAGACTTCGAAGGCCAGATATGAAATTGAATATTGAAGTGAAATATTTGGTTGAAAAGTTTTGGCATGATAATAAAAGGGTATCATCTAATGCTAGAGATGTTCTAAAGTTGAGTGTGGGGTCGAAAATTCATGACATTCATCCAAAACACCTATTAGACACAACTCAAACTGAATTTAATAAAAAAAAATTGGATGAAGTTGTGTTACCTGGAAATATTACTATAAGTCAAATATCATTTGAAAATTGCAATCCCTAGTATGTGAAAATTAATAAGCAAAGAATCTCTTGTTGTTGTAAAACACACGTGCAATTTTATTACTACTATGATGTTTTTCGATACATACGTTGTGCTTTGCATAGTAACATGCTTATCTAGGAATGTGCTATTGATATGCCACCTGAATCAATCAAGGAATTTGTAGCAAGTTTATTTTGTGAAAGAACTGATTGGCAGTTATTTTATTTACGTTCATGTATCTCTAGACAATGTTCTAGTTGTGGCAATTTTTTATCACTGGTAGAATGTATGCATAAGAGTAGTGAAACTAATTTTGGACAACAACTAGTGGATGTTAGAAGATTTAAGAATGTTGAGTATCCCTTAAAGGATGGGAAAACAGGAAAGCGTGTCAATTTAATCATAGAGAAGGTTAGTGTACATGCATTCATGTAAGAATTTAAAAGTAGGATTGTACCAAAATATGTGACACACTCTCAACATGCTAGATGGCTTGATTCTCAATTTTGCACATGTAGAAATACATTTCCAGTTGGAAGTATACTATCAGTGGTGGACTTTGCAGAAAACTATACTCTTAAGCCACGAGAGGAAATTCAATCTCAATATTACAATTCCACTCAAGTTGCTATTTTTGTTCATATTGTTTATAGACATGTAGATGATAGCACAAAGGATGATAGAAAAATCCTGAGGGAGTATCATTTCTATGTGAGTGATAATAGGATGCACTCGTTAGAGTTTGTTCAATATTGTTTCAGCATATTTTACAGAAATCTAAGAGAAAGAGGAATCTAGATGACACAACATAGATTATATGGTCAGATAATTGTACAGGACAATTCAAGAATACTCGAATGTTTTATTGGTTAAGCAAGGCTCACAAGGAATACAATATCCAACAGATATGGAGTTTTTTTGAAGTAGGACATGGTAAAGGAGAACATGATGGAGCTGGTGCATGTGTTAAAAGAATTATTTCTAAAGACCAATTAAAATTTGAAGATAATGTAAAATTTAAAGATGCACGTGCAATTGTAGATTGGTGCAATACAACCTTATCTACTCGATCAGGTGTGAACTCTACCATTACGCAATTCTTTTGGTTAGTTGAAGAGGAAAACATTGTGCCAAAATTTGATTGTGAGACAATTAGCAGATCGGCAAAATGGCATTCATTTAAGAGTTCAAATGCAAGCGCATGGACTATATGGATAAGGGAACTTGCATGTTTTTGTCAGTTTTGTATTTCAAGTGATTTTGATGTATGTGAGAATAATGAATGGGTTGAAGATTGGAATCAAATATCATTGAGTCCTACTCAAACACAAGATCAGATTAACACAATTGAAGATAATGATCAACTATTTGCATCAGATGATTATGATCGTGTTTCAGACCTTGTACAAAAAGGTAATCATTTAATTATTTTGTTGACCATTTAATAAAATTAGTTACAAACTTTTTTATATTTAATGTAAATTAAAAATGGTAATTTTTTTATTCTCAATTTTGATAATTTATTAATATATTTTTTGTAGGACATGTGTATGTTGTTGTTGCACCTGGGGACAATGAAGATGAAACTAAATATGGGTTGGCTTGATGTGTTGAGACTACACACAAATTAGTTAATCCTCGAGAAGATGATGATGGTTTTCATTGTCCAATTGGTTCAGTGGATGTTGTTGGAACTTGGCTAAGGAAATATTTGACAAGGAAGAATGGCTTGCCTAGTTTTGAAGATTATGAAACACATGAGAAGATAATACACTACTCACATTTTATTGTTGCAATAAATATACAACTAGTGAGATATCGCGACAGACCTAGTAATAAAAAGTTGTGGACAATTTCTATGGAAGATCACGAGACAATTATAGATTCTTTGGAAAAAAGAGAGGATGCAGATGGTACAATGGAATAAGTATTTAAATAAAGACGTATGTATGTATGAACACATGTATATAATATATATATATATAATTTATTTTTATTGTACCATTTGATCTATGGTTTAAATATTATTGTTTGATATATAGGTTCATCCCCTTATTGAGAGCTCTTACACAATTGTGGTACATGTAATGGAATAAGTATTTAATAAATAGAGGTATGTATACTTTTTTTAAAAAGTACATGTCTTTCAATTTGATAAATTGATAAGTTTCTTTTAAAATATAGGTTTTCATAATTATTTTAAAATGTGAACAACTATTTTGCATTTCCATCTAGATTCTAATTTTTTTTGTCCCCTTAAGCCATGTCCTTATTATTTTGATCCCCTTAAGCCACATGTCCCAATTATACACCCATCCCCTTAAGCCTCATGTCCTAATCAGTTAATTTCCCCTTAAGCCATGTCCTATTTAGTTCAAAAATCCTCTTTTAAGCCACATGTCCTATTTCTAGTTTGATCCCCTTAAGCCACATGTCCCAATTATGCCCATCACCTTCAGCTTGCCTCATGTGTCCTAATCAGTTAATTCCCCTTAAGCCATGTCCTAGTTAACTTAAATTCACCCCCTATAAATCATATATATAATATATATCTAACTATTTTTTTGTT
Organism: Cryptomeria japonica; assembly: GCF_030272615.1. Classification (NCBI taxonomy): domain Eukaryota; kingdom Viridiplantae; phylum Streptophyta; class Pinopsida; order Cupressales; family Cupressaceae; genus Cryptomeria; species Cryptomeria japonica. The sequence goes on from NC_081405.1 coordinate 231,890,199, forward strand.
GTTGTAGGTTTATCTTTAGTAGTTTTTTGTTGTTGGTGGCATGTGAAACGAGTTCATGAATCTTTAGAATTAAATGAAGATTTCCAATGAATTGGTAAGCATCAATTTTTTTGTTAAATGTTTAGTTTTAATTTCTATATTTGATGTTTTTCAATGATAAATTGTTAAATTGCTTTTAATAAATTTTGAAACCATTTTGTAAGTTTCCATCTAGATTCTAATGTTATGTCCCCTTAAGCCATGTATAGGATTTAGTTACATCCATTTCCTTGCCAAATGTCCCAATTATGTAGATAGATTCCCTTATAGTTTGTCTTGTCCTAATTAGTTCAAATGATCCCCTTTTAAAAGATCCACATGTCCTATTTAGTTCGATCCCCTTCCTTGCCACATGTGCCCTTAATCCATGTCCCATTTTCAAATTCATTCTCCTTGTAAAGCCACATGTCCCATTTACTTTGATCACCTTTCTTTCCACATGTCCCAATAAGACTTGCAGGCCCTTAATCCATGTCCTAATTGGTACATGCATCATGTTTTTTGTTAAATTTGACTTAGTTATTTTTTGTATTTTTAATTTCTATATCTAACTATTTTTAATTGTTGTTCTAGGTTTATATCTTAGGTAACTAAATGTCAAGTTGGTCAAGCATCTAATTATATCAATATTTTTAATGAATTGGTAGGAATCATTTATTTGTTAAATTCATGAACTTGACCTCAAGAAATTGAATTACTTTTAAAATACATATATTTAATAATTTAATTCTAATTAAGTTATGATTAATTTTTTTTGTGTGCATGTAGGTACATCTTGTAACTGCTTTTAACTGTGGAGATCTAATTTATCTAGATCGCTTTTGAAACTGCAAAGATCTAATTTATCTAGATCGCTTTTGAAACTGCTTTTAATATATTAGATTGGATCAAACTTATATAATACTTTAGATTTCAGAATATTGAGTTCTTTAATATATAGATTTAAGACATGTGTGGATCTTGAAACTTTTAAATTTGAGATGTGGATCAAACTTTTATTATATTCAACAGATGCAAAGATTAAACTTTTTTATATAAGCTTTTAGTACATATGTGTACATGTGTTATTTAAAAAAATATCAATTGCTTCATTTATTTTTAATGTATACAATATGTGTACATGTGTTACTTAAACAAATATCAAAATTGCTTCATTTATTTTTAATGTATACATGTGTACAAGTGTGCTATTTTTTATAAATATCAATTGCTCATGTGTATATGTGTACGTTCTCTAGTTAAACAATTGCAAGCTTCAATTATTTTTAATGTATTTATTTATTTTTAGTACATGTACATACACACACACACACATATGAAATTGTGTATAAATTTAATATACATATGTATGTCAATCGCTTTTAACATTGCACACGTATGCCATGAAATACATAGCTCCACATGATTATAAATAAATAAATATACATAAATATAATATCCATGAAACATGTATGTATGTGTACTAGAACTTTGAGTGTAAAACATATATATATCACATGTACACATATGTATATCAAGTCTATGTGTGGTGAAACAAGTCCACATGTGGTCAACATGAAATATAATCAAAGTACGTGCAAAATAAACAAGTCCATGTGTGATGAAACAAGTCCATGCTCAAAATGAAATATATAATCAAAGTGTGCAAAATAAACAAGTCTGATGGGATGGAATGATCAAATGTCAGTAAACTGCATGAAAGATATGTACACGTAACAAAGAACTATATATATATAGCCCCTAAAATGAAGACAACAAGCCCTAAATCATTCTAGATTCCTCTTCAAGTCACATGGACGAGAATGAGGAGAAGATCCACTCTGCAAGACAAAAATGAAAGTTTGTGAGAACCACGTAGTTCATGTGTAATTATATATATTTAAAAATAATTTAAAATTTTTAATTATAAGTTCAGTAGCACATGCATGTACATGAGTAGGCTCATCTCCTCTAGACTCCACTGAGGGCTCTTCATCTCTAGGTGCTATAGGGGCAATCAATGCCACTGCTATCTCATGCAATATAGTACATACACACATATATATAGATTGATCAATTATTTAAAATAAAAATTTAATTTATATTTATATTTAAAATATTCAATTTGAACTAGAGATAAAATGTTCATACACATACCTGACTCAGATCATCTCCTCAACGCAATGTATCCTAGGCGACATCAACAAAATCTCCACTATCAACAAGTTCCTATAAGGTATTTAAAAAAGAGACGTGTGTCAATTATATGCACACACGTACATATATATTTAATATATATACAAATTAATTTAATTTTTAAATAAAAAAGTAACTTGTATTAATTTTTTATAAATTTAAATCAACATTAAATACCTTAAATGCAGACAATGTCTACAGAAAACTAACAAGCAGGTCAGGATGATCATATGGCCCATCTGAATGTAAACTCATCCTGATGGTCGTGTCCACCTGTACAACAAAATTAATTACATATTTAAATTTATTTAAAATAACATGTAAGTTTCATTAACAAAACTAATTAAATATCTAGATCTATATAAATTAAGATAGAGTGTCAATGTACAAAATCTCTTTGCTCATCCGCAACAACCAATGCTGGAGGAGCTGTACTCACCATAGTGGCAAGTGGATAATTTGACATGGAAGTCGGTGTTATAGTTGCCCCAAACATGGGCTGGAGACATACATGTGTAAATAGTGAAGACATATAGATAGAGAGATCTATATAAATATAAATTTAAATATATATAGAAAATTATATGTATGTACAAGACCCCATACCTGTCTACCACATGAATAATGATGCATGGGATGATCATCAGCACAAAGAAAATTGACATATGAACCAATATTATCATGATCAGTGGATGCTCACTGTGCAGTAGAAGAGGATGGACCATGATATGAACTCGAAGCAAGGTTTGGACCATCACAAGTCCCATAGCATAGTAGATGGCAAATTGTACAAAAATGAGGTGTTGATGTACATATAATGGTTGTACTCATGTCAACATCATCCTCACCTCCTAGTAGATCTCCACCAGTGTCAATGTGGTGACGGTCCATCAAATCAAATTTCTTCTCACTAAGGCTACCAATGAGTGTGGTCAATGAGTCCAATGTGGAGATAACAAAATGTTGATGAACAGTCATAGATATAACAAGCATAGGAGCCACAATGGCCTGGCGATGGGCTAGTCTGCTGGGGTCAATACGTGCCCCCAACCTATCTTGTGGCATGCCACCACCAACACCCTGGAATGCTCTAATATCAAAATAATTGGGCTTTCAACCCAACACAAACTCTACATATAATTTTCTCAAGAAGTATAAAGGGCACTCTAAGTTGGCATGTGGTGGGGAGTCAAATACCATCTGCCGCCGATCCCAAAAATTATCGGCCATACCTCGATGTGTACACCACCCCATGGATATGCGGGATTTGTTTGGTGGAATGGGTTCACCTGTGATGGGGTTTGAAAAATATGGAATAGACTGATATTTGTGTATTCTTAAGTCCAAAATATCCCTATAGGAGAGGCCATCAGAATAAAAATGGTGTCTCTCCTCCCTCCATGCTTGATGTGAATTGAGCTCTGCATCTGTGGGGACATATGTGGTGCTCTAAGGATCTCATTAACTTTCCCCTTTATGAAAACAACATTTTCATCAATAATGGCTCGAAATCGAGCCTGAGTAGAACTAGGAGGTGGAGGTGGAGGAGGGGGTGGGGGTGGAGATGGGGGTGGAGGTGGTGCACCATGGACAGGGTCATCTGGGGACGTTGAGCCCCTGCTACATTAATCAAATCTTCTATATCAAACTCATCCATCTGATGATGTGTATGCAATCTGAGTTGTGCACACACACACACACACACACACACACACACACACACACACACACACACACACACACACACACACACACACACACACACACACACACATGTACATACGTTTAATTACAAATCAAATAAAAATTTAAAAACTAACTTTTGAAACTAAAACATTAATAAATTATAAATAATTTTAAAACATGTCCAATATACATATACATTACATATGTATACAAGCTCTACAAAAAGATGAATGATCAAGAATTTACATATATACATACATGTGTACATGAAATCAAGAACATGTTTTTACATATGATCACATAAGAATTTAAAATTTAACATCTATGAATTTTTTTGTAATTAATCATTGTAACACACGTGACTTAAGGGGATTGGCCTAACTCGAACATGTGGCTTAAGGAGATCAAACTAGAAATAGGACAATTTTGGCTTAAGGGGATAGGCCTAAATAGGTCATAATTAAATTTAGCATCTACAATTTTTTTAATTAATCATTCAAGACACATGACTTAAAGGGATTGGCCTAACTAGGACACGTGGCTTAAGGGGATAGGCTTAATTAGGATGTATGTGGCTTAAGGGGATAGGCCTAATAAGGATGTGTGTGGCTTAAGGGGAAGAAACGTTAAATAGGAGACACATGTGTCTTAAAGGGTATGATAATAATAATACATTTTAAAAGGGGTATGGTCATAATTAGTTAATTTCATACTTAGGATAGGAATCGTAAATTTAGCATCTACAAATTTTGTAATTAATCATTTAAGACACGCGACTTAAAGGGATTGGCCTAACTAGGACATGTAGCTTAAGGGGATAGGCCTAATTAGGATGTATGTGGCTTATGGGGATAGGCCTAATTAGGATGTATGTGGCTTAAAAGGGGAAGACACTTTAAATAGGAGACACATGTGGCTTAAGGAGTATGGTCGTAATTTAATACATGTTAAAAGGAGTATGATCGTAATTAGTTAATTTCATACTTAGAATAGGAATTTCAAATTTAGCATCTACAAATTTTGTAATTAATCATTTAAGATGCATGACTTAAAGGGATTGGCCTAACTAGGACACATGGCTTAAGGGGGTAGGCCTAATTAGAATGTATGTGGCTTAAGGGGATAGGCCTAATTAGGATGTATGTGGCTTAAAAGTGAAAGAAACTTTAAATAGGAGACACATGTGGCTTAAGGGGTATGGTTGTAATTTAATACATTTTAAAAGGGGTATGGTCGTAATTAATTAATTTCATACTTAGAATAGGAATTTCAAATTTAGCATCTACAAATTTTGCAATTAATCTTTTAAGACACATGACTTAAAGGGATTGTCCTAACTAGGACACGTGGCTTAAGGGGATAGGCCTAATTAGGATGTATGCACAACTTAAGGGGATAGGCCTAAATTATAGGATGTATGTGGTTTAAGGGGAAGAAGTTACTTTAAATAGGACACACATGTGGCTTAAGGGGATCATTTTAAATAAATAATTACGACCATCCCCTTAAGACACATGCATGTCCTAATTACATGTGTCTTAAGGGGACATGGTCGTAATTAAATTAAATTTGATCGTAATTACTTCATTTAATATATACCTAATAGGACCTATTATGCTATTTAATATACGACATTTAATATATATAGATATAGTTAATAGGCCCTAGTATGTTAAAAGGGGTATGGTCGTAATAGTATGTTAAGAGGGGTATAGTCATAATTAGTTAATTTCATGTACTTAGAATAGAAATTTCAAATTTAACATCTACAAATTTTGTAATTGATCATTTAAGACGCATGACTTAAGGGGTGATCGTACAATTAGGACACAATATGAGATCTTATGTGGTCAAGTTGGGTCATAAGGTGTATGTTGTATACACTAATGTTAAAAAGGTGGCATTGTGTCCTAAGGGACCATCATATATATATATATATATATATATATATATATAAATAAATAATTACGACCATCCCCTTAAGACACATGCATGTCCTAATTACATGTGTCTTAAGGGGACATGGTCGTAATTAAATTAAATTTGATCGTAATTACTTCATTTAATATATACCTAATAGGACCTATTATGCTATTTAATATATGACATTTAATATATATAGATATAGTTAATAGGCCCTAGTATGTTAAAAGGGGTATGGTCGTAATAGTATGTTAAGAGGGGTATAGTCATAATTAGTTAATTTCATGTACTTAGAATAGAAATTTCAAATTTAACATCTACAAATTTTGTAATTGATCATTTAAGACACATGACTTAAGGGGTGATCGTACAATTAGGACACAATATGAGATCTTATGTGGTCAAGTTGGGTCATAAGGGGTATGTTGTATACACTAATGTTAAAAAGGTGGCATTGTGTCCTAAGGGACCATCATATATATATATATTTGTGTGTGTGTGTGTGTGTTCCTAAGGGGCTGGACGCATGTGTTTGAACTAGATATACATGAATACAATCGATCAACACCATATTCGATCAACAAAGATATCTAAATCACCATTAACTTAATCAATCCATGTTGAATATCAACTGAGATACACCATTCAGAGCACCAAGCATTCCAAGAACACATCTTCCAGATCACCAACACTGAAACCATGTACTGACATTAATGACAACCATTATGTTAACATCAATGAGAACCATTCATACTCATCAACAACATCACATTTGCAACAATGCGAGAGGGCAGGGTCAACCTAAAAGATTCCCGCTATCCTATAGGGGAGCTTAGGCCAAGGAAAAAAACATGCGCGTGACAGGAAGGACTTTTATTCACCATCTTTTTAAATAAAATTCCAATTAGTCCCAACCTTGCTTTAGGTTTGCTTTCAATTTTTCCTTGTTCACATCATAATACTTAAGGCATTTCAACCAGTCTTGATTGTTTTCTTTGGGGTAAGTATTGATTATTATCTATAGATGTCCAAAATTAATTAAATTAATATTTAATTAATTTATTGCTTCTGGCATAATTAATTGCATTAATTAAGTTAGCCTTTATTCTTCTCAAAACTAATTAAATTATATTTAATTAATTATATCCCTCATCCATATAATTAATTTATCAATTGATTATATAAATACCCACTCTTCTTAAATCAATTTAATTTCCAACCTTAGCCAATATCTTCAATATTCTTCTCTAATCATAATTAATTAATTAATGCCATGATTCCTACAAATCACCCTCTTAATCCCTATCACTTATCATAATTAATTCTAGCCTAATCATGATGAATATTTTCTTCATTTTTTATATTCCTCCACTCATTCTCTCTCCTCATGTCCCATCCTCCTAACTTGCCCACTTGCACTCTAATCCCTCATTAACCCACCTAATCACTCCTAATAATTTTCCCATCCTTAATCACCTTGATTAGGGATGGGTCAACTCTTTGCCATAAATGGCTTTCCCATCTCATCCTCTAACCTTAAATGCTATCCACTTTTGGTCCATTCAAGCAATGTCAAATCCCTTCAATCTCCTGATGCCCCCTCTTCCCTAGGAATTTTTATTTCCTTCATCCTTTATTCTCCCCATACTCCCTCTTTCTTCAGAATTTTTAATTCCTCTTGTCCTCTCCCAAGGAATTTTCAATTTCTTTCCTCTCTTCCCAATGTACTTGGGGAACTCTTCCCCATGTATTTGAGAAGTGTGGAGACAAGAAATGCCTTTTTGGAAAATCTCTTAGATCCCCCACTTGTGCTCTAAAATCCTCTCCCACTCACTTTCAATCATAGCCCTCCATTTCTTCAATCTTGGCCATCCATTTTAGGCCCCTCCAATCTATAAATTGGAGTCCCCTCCATTCACAATCATATCCATCTCATTCATATTGTCATGTTATTCTTTTGAATCCAAGAATCATCCATAGCATCCATACCATGCCCAAATATTGACACTCATAGTCCCTCATCTATCACATTATCTGAATCTCATCACTTGTTGTGTAGTGGAGAGCAATCCACATCCCTCATCCTAAGGAGGAAATCAAGTGGAGAATCCAGGGTGCATTTCCACTTCCCACTCAATTGGAGGAGGTGAGGACAAGGTATAATAGATTCATTGTTTTTTTTTTGAATTCTTTTGTTCTATTTTATTTATTAATATATGCAATTAATCCTTTCCCCCTTTTTCTCTCTTCATTATCAATTTTGGAGGCCCCTTGTAAAACAATCATATATGCCACTTATTTATTCCAATATAGACTATACTTGGCTAGAAATTCCAATTGTCAAGGTTGCATGAAGAATGCGAAGAACATTTGGAACTATCATTTTTTTGTAAACTATGATAGAAGATTAAAGTAAACTCATAATATTTAATATTTTTATGTCAAGCACTAACCAAATGCTCAATCTTCAATGCATTAAAGGCATATGTATTACATTTCTATATGAAAAGAGGACAAGTAAGAAAAGAAAGGGTTTGTTATGCATGTTTTATTATGCTAATAAAAGTGTGTAGACATTTGGGATTGATATTCTTTATTCTAACTATGTACTTGTTTGATGTATTTTTCCCTTTCAGAATATGGTGATTTTATTTTCTTATCATTACATTTGTGCATTCAAGAAATACTATGTATTCTACATTATTCTTAAGAATAAAAAATATATGTCAAGAGATTATTGGTATTAATGATGTTAGCATTGGTTGGTTATGAAAATAATATAAATATTTTCCTCTATAGATTATTATTGATAGATTGAGAGCATGAAATATAGTGTGAAGTGAAACAATAAAATAACTATATGCATATTAATTTTCAATACATTAAGAAGGTTCATATCTTATTCCATCTTAATATAATTGACCAAATCCTTATATAATAGACAAAAACTAGAATTTCAATTACATGAAAACAATCAAGTATCAAGTATGAAATATTATTATGCCAACCTTAAAAAAAATAGAAATCACAAATCATTTTTTTACTTTAAACTTCTAAGAAATTGGACAATTACAATACTTCTAGAATGTTGTTTCAATACTTCTCATGTCACCATATATTACACATACATATATCTTTAATCGAGAAGTAAGGGAATAGGATAATTAAAAGAATCTTTTCTATTTTTTATTATTGTTTGTGTGCAGGCCCGGGGAAGGAAATACCTCAATTATTTTAGTCTAAGTCGTCCACACATTTGCAAGTCAAATTAAACAATATTAACATACACGTGGCTCTGCGTAGTAGGTGCTTCTCTATGATTTAGCTTACATTTAAATAAATTAATCAATTGGATCTCTTAAGGGTTGATTTGGTGATCGCAGCTTCGAGAATGGTTACGAGACAATGACCTTCAAAGTCTACTCTACATCAAATTTGGGAATAAACGGTCAAAAAGAACCCGGCGACGAAGTCATACGATTGTATTATATTCGATGTTCTACGCGTTAAACTTGGCTTAAATTCCATGGGATTTCTTCTCTTTTGAGTAAGAAGATTATCTGGGCGAAAGCGAGCACCCAAAGCAAACATAATTTAGTTTTCTTTTCATTTCTTGTTTCTCATATATGTGCTTGGCTTGCAAGATTTCGTACCGTTTCTTCACCGCTACAAAATTGCTTAACTACTGTCACTGTATTTGTGTTAATTTAGTTTAAATATCGAATAGAATCAAGATTGAAGGAATTGTAGGCAGAATTATGATCAGTGCATAGCATATTGTAGAATATCTAAGTGCCTCCGACAACATGATCAGAGGCGCTCTTAGAATGCACCCTGTTATTACAAACACATTAGATAGCAATAATTTAGAAGATATGGAAGAAATGTTAGCCGCAGCAGAGATATTGATTTCCAAATGGGACACAAATAAAAGCAGCAAAATGCTCTTTCAGAGCAACGCAGAAGAAGTCCGTATGTACATGGACTCTGTCCAAAACCTCCAACGGCTCATGGAACATTTGTCCGCCGGCGGAACCAACGCTGCCCAACTCGTCCGTGCGCAGCGGCTGATGAAAATGTCGATGGCCCGTCTGCAGAACGAGTTTCACAAAATTCTGTTATCTAACAGCGAACCCATCGATCCAGATCGGGAGTCATCGGCCCGACCGTCCTCCTGTTCGAGCACAGAGGACAGCATAACATGCTCTTACGGTGACGACGACGGCAGCAGCCAATTCAGCTCCATCTGTTCGTCATCAGACAGAACATGCGAATTCGACACGGTTCCGTTGGACGCCATGGCGGATCTACGGAATATAGCGCAGCGCATGGCGAAGAGTGGATACACGAGGGAATGCGTTCGAGTCTTCACTCTCACGAGAAAGTCCGTGGTGGAAGAGAGTTTATACAATCTGGGCGTGGAGAAGGTGAGGTTGAACGATGTTCGAAAAATGGAGTGGACAGTCCTGGATGACAAGATCAAGAAATGGATATACGCTGCCAAAATCAGTATCCGAATTCTGTTTGCCCGAGAGAAACGGCTGTGCGTCGATGTGTTTGGGGGACTTGACAAGATGAGAGATTCTTGTTTTGCTGAAATCAGCAAGGAGCCCGCAGAAAGGCTTCTTGCCTTTGCAGAGGCCGTGGCCGTTACCAGCCGGGCGCCCGAAAGAATGTTTAGGGTGCTCGACCTCTACGAAGCACTCACCGATCTTATGCCTGAAATAGAAGACATATTTTCTCAAGAAGCTTGCTTTAGCGTGCACGAGCAGGCTAAAAGGAACTTGGTGCAACTCGGCGAGGCGGCCCGGGGAATTTTGATGGAATTTGAGAAGGCAGTTGAGAAGGAGAAATCTAAGGTTCCCATTGCGGGCGGCAGTATTCATCCTCTCACCAGATACGTTATGAATTATCTCACTTTTCTCTCCGATTACAAGGAATCTCTGGTAAACATAATCACAGATGCGCCACGGGAGCTACCGAAAGTCCTCCCCGACAATGAGCTGACTGATTCCTCTGCCCCGCTGTCTGTCCACCTCGGATGGACCGTCTTCACCCTGCTGTGCAAGATCGACAAAAAATCTGATCTGTACAAAGACGTGGCCCTGTCGTATCTCTTTCTCATGAACAACCTTCACTACATAGTACAAAAAGTGAATGGATCTGAGATTAAATACATTCTGGGGGATGGGTGGGTGAGAAAACAGTGGAATAAAGTGAGACAGTACGCGGTGAAATATGAGAGAGCTGCGTGGATGAAAGTGTTGTCTTGTGTAACAGACGAAGAAGTTCCTTCGAACGGCGGAGTTTTGAAAGAGAGATTAAAGGAGTTCAATTCAGCAATGGAAGAGGTGAAGAGAAGGCATGGCGAATGGGTGGTTCCTGACGTCAACCTGCGAGAGAAATTAAGAGTTTCAATTACTGAGAAATTGATTCCGTCATACGACTCCTTTCTTAACAGAATCAGAAGCCGGTTTGAAAGCGATATGTACATCAAATACACGCCTGAGGATGTGCAAGATTTTGTGTTGGACGTGTTTAAGTCACTTTAAGGGCAAGCCCTTATCAGTTGACTGATTTTGTAATATTATGTTAAAATAAATTTGACAAGGAACTGTGACTTCTGACGTGAACGGAAAGCTTACATTTAAACAATTGAATTTCAAATCAAATCAAAGTGGAGGTTACGTCAGATTAATCACCTTTTATTTCTACGCCACCGATCCCCCCTTCCCCGAGCCGGCAAGCAATAATAATAATAAATAAATAGAGAAAGATGGTTTCTAATAATCACTTAATTATTTGTGGATTAAAATAACATTTTATAAGAAAAAGTATTTATAATCTAGATTGATTCTAGTATTTAATAAATTTTGTTTTAGCGTATATATTATTAAAATTATCAATTGTTCAATCTAGTGTAAGATTAAATTTTAAAAGGTTAAATTGAAAGGACATTATAAAAGTTAAATAATTTATGATTCTTAAATGTATATCTATATTTCACAACAAAACATATTCTATACTTTCACCATATTCATAATCATTTATGAAGAAAAAAATTTAAATCTTTTTAATAATCAATATATAGTAAAAGCATTAATATCTCCAATCGATTGAAATAGAGTAAATTTTTTTCTTGATAGAAAATATGAAATATAAAATTATATTTTAATGTAGAAATATAATAGTCATATAACACAACCACTTTTTCATGAGAAGGAAAAATAAATATATTAAATGCATACTAAATAACTAAAAGATAAATCCATCCTAAACGTCTACAATTATTGACATAGATTTAAAATATTTTCTCCTTTTTCTCTCATATATTCTCATTTTATATATAAATATAATGCATACGCCTTTAATCGCCCTTTTTCTTTACTCTTATATAATCATGTAGAAAAACTATAATTCAAAAGGCACATAGACAGTTCTTATATCAACATTGAAAAGTGTTGGATACATGACAAACAAAAATATATTCTAAGAATGACAATCACATGGATGTCTCATGTTTAGTTCCATTACATTAATTACATGCATGTATATATTTGTAGAAACATTATCACATGCATGTAGATTCACTTTTGTTTGTTTTCACAATCATATGCATCTCCATTCGAGCTTGTTTGGATATTTCATTTTCTTTTAAAATTTTGAGCGTTTTCAATGGCCACATACTTTAACAATGATTTCTTGTTGAAGCCATGCATATTATAAAATATTGTATATTTCTATTGATTATTTCACCATTGGTATGAAATATTATTGAAATGGACCAAGATTGTTGGGTTCAATGAAAAATCTTATAAAATTTAATATTTTTTTTCTTTTTATCATTTATTCTTATCGTTAGGTTTTTGGAGAACATTTTAAATTTGTTGAGGTGAATGATTATTTTTTAAGTTCTCCAATCTTGTCTCCACACATAGAAATTTGCCGATTATGCGATGGTTGAGGGTACTCATTTTAAAAGTTGCTAGTTTCTTCTTTGCCTCTTCACATCTTGTGAATCTAGTGGATGTTTTCAATAATGTATATTGCTTAACCACTATTTGTTTGTCCTCCCTTCATCTCTAGAGTTGTGATACTCTGTCACTACATAATACAGGATTTTGATAATAAGAAAAAAAGAAATATAAATATTGGACTTAAATCAAAAGTGTTTCATATAGGAGGGTAGAGAAATAAAGGTGTGTTGGTCACCTCTTAGTCAAAGGAGATGAATAGAAGAGGAAGAGGGAATCCATTTTTGTTAGTAGAGGGAAGCGAGAGCCATAATAAGGAAATACTAGAATATATTGACATGAATGGAGAGGACATATTTTGTCATATAGATTTTAACAAGGAGGGGAATGCTAAAGGAGAAAATAATGCACTAGAAGTAGAAAAGAATAAGGAACTAGTTGAAACCTAATGAAGCAATGATAGCATTGAGGATTGCCAACATATGTTTATGATCTTGGTTTTTCTAAAATATGAATACCTTATTAAATAGAACTATACAAATGGGATAAAATAAATTAGGAAACAAGTGTTGGGAAATTTAAACTTCCAGCAGAGAAGACAGTGTTATGGTACGAAAGACTTGGCCATATTGGTGAGAAGAGTCTCTAATCCTTAATATCTAAGAGTCTTGTAGAAGACCTTGAATATTGCAATATCAAGTTAGACTTCTATGAACATTGTATCTTTGGTAAACAAAACCATGTGCAATTTTATAAAAGTTCTCACAAGTCTTCGTGGCACTTGTTGGACTATATTCATGTAGATTTATTTGGTCATGCAAATTTTCCTTTGTTATCAAAATCTATATAGTTTGTACCTTTTATAGATGATTACAGTAGAAGGAAATTTGTTTATTTCCTCAAAGATTAAGGCTGAAATCTTCAATCAATTTAAGGAGTTTTAATCCTTGGTTGAAAATTATACTGATAGGAAGATTAAATGTTTCAGAACTAAAAACAATGGTGAGTTTTGTTATACAGAGTTTGATAAGTTTTGTAGAGAGTATGGGATTGAAAGATATAAGACAACTCCATACACTCCTCAGCAGAATGGAGTTGCAGAGAGAATGAACAGGACGTTGATGGAGAGGGCTACGAGTATGTTGAGTGGTGTTGGCCTTGGATAGAAGTTATGGGTTGAATTTGTAGCCACAGCATTTTAATTGATCAATAGATCTCCTACATCAGCTCTTGTTGATAAGACACCCATGGAGGCATGGTTTGGTAAAAATCCTTCATTAAGGCATCTTAGAGTATTTAGTTACAAGGCATATGCACATGTGCCAAGTGAGAAGAGGTCTAAGTTGGAAAGGAAAGCAGTTAAATGTATTTTCATTTGATATGGTGTTGGTGTGAAAGGGTACAAGCTTTGGGATCGAGTGACCCAAAACGTTCTCTATAGAAAAAGTGTAATTTTTAAAGAGATGAAACCTTCCACTGTATTATTGCAACCAAAGAAAAAGGAGGAAAAGAAGGAGGTTGTTCAAGTTCCACTTACTCTAGGAAGAAATGAACTACATACTCCTAGTGGACTTAATGATGAGGAGAGCTCTAGTAGTTCTAAGCATTTTGAAGATGATGAAGAACCTCAACCTCAACTATTGAGGAGGTTTGTATGCGTGATAGGCGATGATTGGATAGATTTGGTTATTCACCATAAAGGTTTAATTATTCATTGTTGGATTCAAATTGTGTTTTTGCCTTGATTGCTAACACTAACAAGCCTAGGACTATTAGAGAGGCTATGGGTATGGATGATGGAGATTCCTAGAAAAAAGACATGGATGAAGAGATGGCTTCTTTGAACAAAAATGATACTTGGGATCTGGTACCTTTGCCTGATAGACGTAAACCTATTGGTTGCAAATGGGTGTTCAAGAAGAAGTTGTTTCTTGATGGCAGTGTTGAAAAGCATAAGGCATGGTTATTTATGAAGGGGTATTCACAAAAGGAGGGAATTGACTTTGGTGAGATTTTCCCTCCTGTAGTGAAGGTGACATCCTCTCATTTTATGTTATCACTTGTAGCAGCGTATGGTTTGGAAATTGAGAAAATGGATGCAAAGACAACATTCCTTCATGGCGAATTGGAGGAACAAATTTATATGTCATAGCCTAAGCATTTTGTGGTTGAAGGTATAAAATATCTAGTATGCAAGCTAAATAAATCTCTCTATGGTTTGAAACAATCTCATAGGATGTGGTACCAAAAGTTTGAGACCTATGTGTTGATTTTGGGATTTCAAAGATCAAAATATGACCATTGTGTGTATTTCAATACCAGTTGAAAATAGTTGCATTCTCATTATTGCATTGTATGCATATGATATGTTGTTTTTTGGGAATAGTAATATGATTTCAGATTTGAAGTTTCACTTGTCAACATAGTTTTATATGAAAGATTTAGTTGTAGCGATGTATATCTTGGGGATGAAGATCAGAAGAGATAGGGCTAGTAGAAATCTTTGGTTAAGCCAGAGAAAGTATGTGAACTCGGTGCTGGAGAGATTCAAAATGTCAACTAGCAAATCATTAGTAGTTCCTATTTTTCAAGGAACAAAGTTATCAGTTGAGGATTGTCCAAAATCTCCTAATAAGATAAAGGACATGACCAGAGTATCATACACAAGTGTTGTAGGCAATTTAATGTATGCCATGGTTTGTACTAGGCCAAACATTTCCCATGTAGTGGGAGTCTTGAGTCAGTTTATGGATAATACTGGACGAGTACATTCAGATGAAGTGAAGAGAGTGTTCAAATATTTTCACGGTACTTGTGAGTATTCCCTATGTTTTCATGGTTATCCTAGTGGACCTCAAAATTTAGTTTGTATTCATAGATTTGTTGATTCAGATAGGGCATGTGACATTAATAGTAGGAGATCCACTTGTGGATATGTTTCTACGATGTTTGGTGGTGCTATCAATTGGATGAGTAAGCAACAAGTTGTAGTCGTTTAGTCCACAACAGAAGCAGAGTACATGGAAACTACTCATGCTTGTAAGGAATCCACTTGGATTAAAAGGTTGTGTTTTGATATTGGTTTTGATGCAAAACAAATTATAATTAGTTGTGACAGTCAAAGTGCCATTAGCTTAGCTAAGAATCCTACTTTCCATGCTAGAACAAAGCATATTGATGTACAATTTCATTTTGTTCGTGATATGGTAGAAGATAGAAAGGTGAAGTAAGAGAAGGA
Organism: Cryptomeria japonica; assembly: GCF_030272615.1. NCBI lineage: Eukaryota > Viridiplantae > Streptophyta > Pinopsida > Cupressales > Cupressaceae > Cryptomeria > Cryptomeria japonica. The sequence goes on from NC_081405.1 coordinate 231,906,234, forward strand.
TGATACTTTGGTGAATGTTGTAGATACATTGACAAAGCCACTGAACACTGAGATGTTCAAATGGTGTACCAGTTCGATGGGCCCTGGGGCATAAACAGTTGATGTTGTAGACTCTTAACAGGTCTTTGACAAGTGGGAGAATGTTGGGATAAGGTGTCTCAACCTTTGAGTCATAACATTGGTTATTTAATAATTGATTTATTCTAATATGTTAATTTCCTAAATTGCTATACACTTTGTGGGTCCTGTTTGTGAGGTGGCATCCTACATGGCAGTGATGAGATGGCACAATCCTTTTTAGGAAATTGGTGTCCACTTGGAAGATTCCACATTTTGGGAAGGTGTTGTCATATATTTCTAGTTTGAAGTAGAAATTGATTTGGAAATTTATTATGTTGACTAAAGAGTCTTGGCTTGTGTTTTCTATTATGGATTGGAGTTGTATTTGAGGAGCTAATATTTATGGTGGAGTTCCCTTTTGACAAGTTGTGTGAGGTAAGTAAAGTTCCTATTCTTGGTTATGGGAGTTGTTATGTTGAACATGCATTTCACTGGGCAAGATAACCATTTTGGATGAGATAGGTGTTAGTGCTTTGGAAGGTTGCTATATGAAACATGTTATGATAATGTTAATTATATTATTTATGACATAACTTACATCTTAGGCTTTGAAGTTGGTTTGGGAAACGATGGAAGCCTACTACATTGTGTTGAGCTCTATAAATATGTGATGCCTTGACTTATTTTGTATGAGAGGTTGAATATTTTGAGAGACATCGTTATGTCACTGGAATTACTCCTGGATCCTCTAATAGCATGACGACTCTTGAAGAGAATTGGCTTTGTGCATTGTATTGTAACAATTATTGTTGTTGATAATACAATTGAGTCTGGATTTTGGAGTGTGGGTTTTTTTTTGCCAAAGGGTTTTCTCATATACATGATGTGTTATGTGTTTATTCTATTTTGAATATTTGTTAATCTTTAATTAGATGTGCATCTGAATCTATAATTGTTAAAGGGTTTAGAAATTTTTTGCATTCACTCTTCTGATAGTTCAATGTAGGAAGTTGTATTTTTCTACCTAGTTTCCTTTCAGAATTGATACTACCTTGTCTAGAAAAATCAAGCCAAACTTTTGACAACATATTCCAGACATTTTATTTTTCCCAGATCCAAGTTAGTGGCTCCAAGGGACATCTGTAGCTTACTATTTCTATTAAATCACTTCAATAATTTACTATTTTACTATAATAATTAACAATCTAATCAATTCAACTCAGAAAGAGAAAATCCTTCTCCCAAAGAGGCTGAACCTTATCAAAATCTCAGTCCTTTCCTCAAAGAGGATTCAGGCTAGAAATATCACTTAAAAGTTGTTGTTCCTCTTGCCTTGATTTGATGTATTTATTCTGATTTGTTTGTGGGTTCTAAATAGAGAGTCAGTGCCCGAAATGGTTGTTGGGAGTTTAAGTGGTTCTTAGAATCATGTCGCGACCCAACATGGTTCTAAGAACCACTTCAAAACCCAAAACTGATAAAACAATTCTAAATCCTTTTCAACAAATCCATTTTGTGAATTTATTGTTACAATGGTAGAGGTATTGTCAAGCTTGTACATAGACTTGCATGCACCATAGGGTGTCTCTCTTTTCATAAAGAAATAGAGAAAAAATATTTGCAAAAAAAATTGATTGCTTATTTCTCTCCTCTTGAAGCTAATAAAAGTTTGTGTTAGAAAGAAAGTCTATTGGTACAATGTCTGAGAATTTGTGACCAATCCAAAGAGACCAACATAGAATGTATCATAAACATTTGAAAAATAATTAAAAATCAATCATTATTGTTTCTAATTGGACACCAAGACAATGATCACTATCAATGGAAAAATAATCTTTCTCAACTATAGAGACCAGGGCACTTTCATTATTTTTAAATATCGACAATTTGGTAAAATGCAAAGTGTCTCTTGTTTATCTTAACTTTCTTTCATCCCTCAAGTGATGGTGAACTTTCATTCTTCCTTTTTTGGTTCATGACACTTATGCTAGTCTTTTTTACCTCACTATCATCATAGTATTTCATACTACCTTGAAGACTACATCGTACTCCTCAACAATGATTTGTTGTGTTTTCATTTCTTTCTTATTCACTATCAATGTTTATTCATTACATCAATTAAAAATTTTCAATGCTCTCCATTAAAGAGAATTAGGTCTACTATCTTTTCTCTATGTGGAGTATGTCAAGTGCTCATAAAAATGTCACTTGGTGTGTCAATAATGTCTACCAACACTGTAACAAGGTTGTCTTTCTTTCTTTCTTCATTTGGCCCTATTACATGCTCTTTTCTATGACCTTCTTTCAATACTTTAAGGCAATGCATAAGCCACTTCAAGGTTTATGAATGTGATAACATTTTTCATTACTGAGGATTATGTTTTGAAAGGCTTAATAACTCTCATTAGTAATATTCATATATATAATTTTCATTGCAGCTATCAGATGACTCATTTTTCTTACAAATCATACATTTCTAGGACTGTCTTAATGCTTCTTTTAAACAGTCATATGACTATTATTTCCTTCAGCTTTTGGACTGATGATAACCACCTTTGACTATCACGCACTTTCTTATTGCCATGCTTGTTGTCCTTGAAAAGATTGTCATTGTCATATTCATGTACCTTGGATCCATATCAATGTAAGGTTTATATAGCCTTTCATTATGTAATTTGGAGGTTCAAACTTATCAATATGTGTTTGCGAAGCAAGCTAAAAAAAATTAAATTCAAGCATACTAGAAGTAGACAAATATTACTTAGTAACCCATTTAAGAATATTTGGTCAAATGGACTCTAAACAAAGAGTTATGTTTTTCAAATTTTTTATATTTGTATTTTACATTATCAAGAAGTCTTAAATAAATTTCACATGGATCAAGGGTGGTAACCCTGAACCTATTTTGTAGTATCAAGAAGGGTATATAATCTAGTTAAGCACTTAAACTCTATGATAGTTTGAGATAATTTGTGATTTGACTAGAGAGTTGAAACTTTCTAAACCTTGGGATGAGAGTAGTCTCTAATTTGAGTAAGAGGTGAGTGAAATTATGACTATTTTAGAATAAAACTTTGGTCAAAGAGTCATATTTTTCCCTGCATGCAACTACTCAATTCACAAGTGTTGCTAGAACATAGATCTTCTAGATTGGTCATACTTACTTAGAAGATAGTCTAAAGTAGTATGGTTAGAATGAGATATGTGGCACACAAAATCAGTAGTTAGATGGCTCAACATAGGTACCCTTATGTATACCTTGTTGGATATTAGAGTTGTTAGGATATGTTGTTGTCATTGATATCAAGATATTCCTATGTTGCAGAGAATTGGTTTGTTGTAGAGAGTTGTTTTGGTGATTTGTTGTAGATGTATTGATGCAATTTATTGGGTTTTCAGATAAATATCTCTAGTTAATTCAGTATGAGTTTCATGATGCTATGTGGTTATTTGGCCAAGTTGTGTGGTTTGGTATGTGGACTGGTTTTATAGTGATCAGTACTATAGAAATACCACGACTCTGGTTGGTATTTGATCCATATTGCTCTAGAATGATGATATCTTGAGTTATGGATTTTGGAGAGTTTCTAAGACATTCATGTGTGTCCTCTAGTTAGATGGTTCATGATTTGAAATTTTGCAAGCATATCTTTCAGTTTTTCAGTTGGTGTTCTTGAGCTCCGGTGATGGTGTTAATGATGAATCTTTTTTTCTAAGTTGTTGCGATGATTATGATGGAATTAACGTTTCTTGTTGATGTTCTCTAATCATGTGTTATGCATTTTGGTGGTCCATGTTGATCATGGTGCATGTTATTTAAGATCTTATTGGTCTGCTGTTATTCTTCATATTATGCAACATATTCGGTGGTGTAGCGGGTTGCGGATGACCTTGGTGAATTATTTGGCAATGTTATGTGTTCAACGATTTGATATCTTAATAGGATGCTATTACACCCACTTGATGACTTGTGGGCTACCATGGTATTAATGAAAATGATGATTTCTTTTAACAACGGGGGTTTTATAATTTAACTCCACAGATAATCCTTCTTTCATCGAAATACTGTATTCGGTCACTATTTTCATTTCCTCATTGATACCTATCTGATATCCATTGGGTTTTTATGTCTAAGAAATCATGGGCTTCGGTGACCTCCTTTATTTTTTCCACCGAAACACCTCTTCCATCAAAATCATCATGCCCTGTTGGTGAATGGATCTATTGTCTCACCGAAGCCTTTCTTTATCCTCCCTTATCATCTTCCACTGACAAAGTCACATCGGTGAAACCAGGTATATCGGAGGCATGCCTTTTAGCCTCTTCGAAACCTATTTCCTCATCGATATATTTTATTGATGTAGCCTCCTTTTGTCTGATCGACATTATTCTTTCGATGAGAACATTCCTTTCGGTGAGGTCTTTTTAGGTTACACCGATGGTATTATATCCTCGAATACTTTTTCCCGTCGATGAAAACCATCTCCGCTTTCCTCGATATCTTCTATCGATGGAATTACTGTCTTCATTGAGTTTTTTCTAAAGTTCATTGGCGCTTCCTTTCTTCGATGGCCCTTCTATATTGATGAGACATCGTTGGGTCTCATCAAGATTATTTGAACCTAGATATCTTAATAGGATGCTATTACACCCGCTTGATGACTTGTGGGCTACCATGGTATTAATGAAAATGATGATTTCTTTTAACAATAGGGGGCTTTTATAATTGAACTCCACAGATAATCCTTCTTTCATCGAAATACTGTATTCGGTCACTATGGTTGTTTCCTCATCGATACCTATCTGATATCCATTGGGTTTTTATGTCGAAGAAACCTTGGGCTTCAGTGACCTCCTTTATTTTTTCCATCGAAACACTTCTTCCATCAAAATCATCATGCCCTGTCTATGAATGGATCTATTGTCTCACCCAAGCCTTTTTTTATCCTCCCTTATCATCTTCCACCGATAAATGCGCATCAGTGAAACCATACATATCGGAGGCGTGCCTTTTAGCATCCTCGAAACCTATTTCCTTATCGATATATTTTATCGATGTAGCTTCCTTTTGTCTGATTGACATTATTCTTTCAATTAGAAATTTCTTTCGATTAGTCCTTTTTATGTTACGTCGATGGTATTATCTCCTCGAAGACCTTTTCCTGTCGATGAAAACCATCTCCGCTTTCCTCGTTATCTTTTCTGATGGAATTTTGTCTTCGATGAGTCTTTTCTGAAGTTCATCGCCGCTCTGCTAGGATAAGCTTTAAGACTAGAAGGAGGCATACCTTACATTAATGAGCATAGGTATATAAACGTGCTGGCATATCTTTCTCCCAGATATATGTGATCATGGATATATAGGTATTATTATTTATGTAGATATTGCCTTCTTTTAGGACTAACACTTACCTAGCTATCCTCATCTCTATTTTACCTTTTCGGTCCCCTATATTCTTGATGTTTTGTCTCTTGTTTTGGTCAAGAAGCTTTCAGTCTTTAATGTCTCTAGGTTGCTTTAACGTAGCTTCATAATCTTGTTAAGCTGTGTATATTCTTAAGATGGTAGCTCCCCACGATCTCTTTGCAGGAATACTTATGGAATTTGCCTTGTTAATATTTATTGAGTTTATGCTCTCCAATGGGTAATCACTCTCGCATTATATTTCTGGAGATTTTTTTAGACTAATATTTTGACCTATGTATCCTAACAGGGTGACCATCTAGGCAAGTATGATATATTGTATAAGTTGACCTGTTCGGTTTTCCTTTTCCTAACATTCTAGTGAGAGATTTTCTCAAGATTTTGTGTAGCATATGGAGCATAGCATGATTAACCCTATGTTTCAAGAATAGCAAGAACTGTCGCCCACAAATGGTAGCATCACCCCAAGAAATGGGCAATCTGCTGCTCAACTTTTCACAGAGGATTTCTACATACAATCTTCATTATTTTGGACAAGTTCCCTTTATGATCTTGTATCTTCATTTTGTATCGTATTCTTAATTTTTTTTGATCCTTGAGGGATCTGAGCTAGACCGGAGGTTTTCTTCCCTCCATTCTTTTCTACCAGTGCCCACATCGAATGGAGGTGTAAATGTAATTCTATCTATTTTTTAAAATTAATAAAAGTCTTTGGCCTCGGCCTTTTATTGATCAAAAAAAAAATATAAGATTGATTATCTTGTCAAGGAAAAATATTAAAATTTATTTAATTTTTTTTTTTAAAATATGATGCACTAGATAAAATAATATATGTCAAGGTGATATAATTCTTTTCTAATTTGGATAAACAAATTTGAAGAAAAAAGGTGGTGCTAAATGGAAAGAGTTATATATCAATACACACAACTTTTTAAATTTATTGAAAAATATATATTTATAAAAAATATTAAAAAATATATCCATGTTTATACCCTTTATAAAAATATTAAAAAATATATCCATAACTTTTTTATTTTTAAACAAGTTCTGCCTAGGGGGCAGTACCCTTTCTATAAATAAAAAGAGAAATAATTACATAGAAGACTAAGAGAACTTAGTTATATAGGTAAGCAATCTCATTCCCAATCTCTATCACCCTATCAACTAACTCTTTTGTCATAACATCAACATTCTCCTTCATGTAATCTACAAATTTACCTGTGATGTATTCCTTCATTATCCCAGCTTTGAACAAACTCCAGGTTTTCCTCATCTTCTTCTTCTTCCCCTCTGCATTCAACTGGAAATACCCCATCACACAGCCCAATTTTGGAGCCACCTCTATGCAGTTAGAGAATGTTAGTGACAAGACATTAATAAATGTAGATTAGGACCGTACAACATTATCGACCATCCATGTAACCTACTAACTAGTTGTAATCGATGATCAAGGTTAAGGTGTGGGGTTATGATTTGATACGTGTCTCCATTCCAAAGAATTTATAGAGAACTACATTTCCTTCAAAAATTTGGGCCGAAATAAAATTTAGCCATTGATCTATTATCATCGAACAATCTTAAATAATATATTTAAAATTATAAATTGATGGATGTTAGGTTTTTTTCGATGTGGTCACGCTTATTTATACCATCATGCAATTCCTTCTCTAACTCTCTTCATTCCTTTGTCCTTTAAATTTTTTTAATTCTTTCGTATCTCTCTGTAAATATTTCCCATAAATGCGCGAGTGTGCGAAATTGGTAATATCATCTATGCCACTAGTTACCAAATTGGAAGTCGTGCATGCTAAGTGGATCACAGTTAGGGAATGTCAATGGCAAGACATTAATAAATGTCGATTAGGACCGTGCAAAATTTTTGACCATGCACGTAACCTACTAGCCAGTTGTAATCGACGATCAAGGTTAAGGCACAAGGTTAAGATTTGATACGCGTCTCCATTCCAGAGACTTTATGGAGAAATATGTTTCCTTCAGAAATTTGGACTGAAATAAAACTTAAGCCATTGATCTACAATCATCAAACGGTATTAAATAATATATTTAAAATTATAAATTGATGGATGTTGCATAAATTTGGCATTGGCCCACATGATGAGTCACAACTCTTGAAAAGTGGCTATTAATAGATAATGGAAATGGCAATGAAATCACCATTAAAATATTTATTTTTTCATAAATAACAGAAGATTAGCCAATAAAATTAAATAATTTTCAAACGGTAGATAAAATTCGCGAATACAATTAAATAATTTTTCCTTCGCATTAAATTTTTTCACCCATACACATATATTTTTTTCCTTTAAACGCAAAACATTCGCCTCATACATTATATATTTTCCCCCACAGTAATGAAGTATTTGCCAGGATTTTATGGAATTTTCATTCCTTAAAAAAATTGCCAATACAAATTAAATTTTTTCCTAATTTGAAAATTTTTTCGTCATCAATATGAAATTTTACCCCAAAAAATAATATTGGATTCGCCAAGATTTTAAATTTTTTCCTGGGGAGGGGGGCAGGGGGGGTGTTCCTTGAAGTTATCCCTGATGCATGCACTAAAATTTCAAGTTATCAATATACACAAAAAAAAAATTAAGAAAAAAAGGTAAAATTTACTAAATAAAGTGTCGTCTTGTGTAAGTTTAATTTCAGCATTTTATCAGCACCTAATTTATAGTGTTTACTTTATTAAAAACTATATTAAAAATATTTTTTTATTTTTTTTAAGATTACAAACATAAAATTCACAAAAGAATATACATTTTATTACTTTACATCATTTCAAAATTGAAAACATACATCTCACTTTCTATTGATTTAATTTAAAGAGTTGAATCAACATTGACCATTTCCTTTATAAGAGTGTGATACAACTTTATACTTTTACCCTTTTACATTTTCTTCATTACAAGCATTCTTCATTTATACTAATCTTTGAAATAGAATTCTCAAGTCGACCAAAGAGATAATTCAAAATATCTTCACTAAGTATTCTTGTGATGGAAAGGAATGAGAAGTGGACCACACCACGATGCAACAACACGTTATCCAAATATCGCAATCACTGAAGAAAAAGATAGAGCATCTAGGATAAACGAGACTCGAACTGATCATATCCAAAACCACAAATTTGGAACATATCAACACGTGCCAAATCAGAATAACAAAGATAGACACATGAAAAACATAAATCTGAAATCTCATCATTAGAACTAAAAAATGTGGAGAAATGCAAAGCACTACAAATTTTGCTAGAAAGCATCATTACCACATAGACTTCTAGAGCACAACTTTTGGACCTCCAAAACATGAGAGAAATATCTCAAAGAAATATCCAACAACATATCAACACATCATGAACACATCTACAACATATCAACAATGTGAAGCAAAACCAAACACTGAAAACACAAAATCAGTACGTTGACATCAATAAGAACCATACTGAGATATCAAACATCTTCACATTTGCAACACACTGAAGAGAGGAGAGTGGTCAATGAAGAAATATATAGAAGTTGCAAGAGAAGAGAAAGTGGGAAGGAGCAAAAATTTTTTACATAAAAGAGATTTAGAAGGACAAGAGGAAAATGTAAATGAAGGGAAGTAAGTGTGGGTGTGTATCAGAGAAGAGAAGGAGAATACCAACATGCAAGGGAGTGAATAGAGGGGGAAAAGGTGTGGTGAAGAAAATTACAAAATGAATGCAAAGAGATTAAGAACTCGACCAAGCCAACACATTTATCGATTATCTATGCACACTTTATCATAATTGGGATTTATCAATGTTTCAAATTGTTACTAGCCACCACATTTATTAGTTATAATAGGGTACTTTATCATGATTCGAATAAGATGCAGATTTTAGTTGTGAATAGGAGGTGCATAGAAATAAATGGGGGTTTTGGTTTTGAAATTTGTAGGCTACAAAAGTCTTAGATAGGCACAACAGAGGGAAAGAAACATATACTTGCAAAAATTGAAAAGAAGAGTGTGTGAAATTGAGAAAAAAATCCCTAGTGTGCAAGGGATGGAAGAGATTTGGACTACATGCATATTGACAAAGCATGAATATGTTGGGATTAAGGTGTCTCAACCTTACAATTCAAACATGTTTTTCTTATTCATTTTATTTGCACCCACTTTGGAAGAGCTAAATTTTAGGGAACTAGTGTCATAGGTTTCTATGTGAAGACTATGCTAAATTTCTATTATGGATATGACAGTTTCTAGTTTGGTGGAAGATTCATGGAGAGTTATTTTTTTGCAATTTGCATTTATGGTTTGAGTTCACTTTCAACAAGTGGTGTGAGGTAAGGAAAACAACTATTTGGTCATGATAACTTCTATGTTGTACTTACATTACATTTGGTAAGATGACCATTATGGAAAAGATAGGTGTTATTGCTTTAGAAGTTACTATGCACAACATGTCATGGGATTAGCAAGGGGTCGCTTGTGATACAACTTACCTTTTGGGAATTGAAGATGGTTTTGGAAAACATGGGCACATATCTCTTATGTGATGAGCTCTATTTATATGTTGATCTATTAGTTGCTTTGTTTGAGACAAGTTGATTATTTCTAAGGTGTTGTTGTTTTGCCAGAATTATTCTTGAATTCTTTGTTGTAGCTACTCTTAAAGATAATTAACTATGTACATTGTATTGTAATTGTTGGTGCTACTGATAATATAATTGAGTTTGGCTTTTAGAGTGTGGGTTTTTTCTTGAAATGGTTTTCCCACATATATCTCGTGTTGTGGTTTTATTTGTTAAATTTAATTTTATATGTGTTTATCTAATCTGCAATAGTTTAAGAGTTTGTAAGAAATTTTTGCATCATCTCTCCTATTAGATTTAGCATTTGGAACTGTTATTCCACACTTTGGCTTCCTTTTAATTGGTATCAGAGCCTAGCCATCTTTTCAATTATTGTTGGGTCGATGGGTTTTTTCATGCTGATCTAGTTTCAATGGGAGTTTTGTAGAGGAAGATTTCATAGCTTTATTGTAGCTTTGATATGGAAAGCACATCTAGTAGAATAGAGGTGGATAAGGATAAGTACACCAAGATGGTGAACAGAAAAGTCGCCACATGCAAAAAAAATGAAATTTCTCATAACCCGTGCATGTTCTATGAAATGAAGCCTAGCCAAAAATAATTAAAAAAAACAAAAAGTTCCTCAAAACCCGTACGGGTTTTGAGGAACATTATATTTAATAATAAAAAAATTAAGTTCTTCAAAACCCTTACTGGTTATGCAAAACTCAAAGTTTTGGCATTAGTTCTGCATAACCCGTATGGGTTATGTAGAACTAGGAACCAAAGAAGAAGTGGGGAGAGCGAGAGAGAAGGGGATAGGAAGAGAGGGAGAGAGATAGGGAAAGAAAGAGAAGGGAGAGAGGGTGAGAATAGGATTGAGAGAGAGAGAGAGAGAGAGAGAGAGAGAGAGAGAGAGAGAGAGAGAGAGAGCGGGGGGGAGAGGGAGAGAGAAGGGGACAGGAAGAGAGGGAGAGAGATAGGGAAAGAAAGAGAAGGGAGAGAGGGTGAGATTACGAGAGAGAGAGAGAGAGAGAGAGAGAGAGAGAGAGAGAGAGAGAGAGAGAGAGAGGAGGGGGGAAGAGGGAGAGAGAAGGAGATAGGAAGAGAGGGAGAGAGAGAAATAGTAGGGGGTAGGAAGAGAGCGATAGAATAGGATAAGGAGAGTAGGAGGGAGAGAGAGTTACAGACAAAGAGAGAAGAGAATAGGAAGAGAGGGAGAGAGATAGGGAAATAAAGAGAAGGGAGAGAGGTGAGAATATGATTGGGAGAGAGAGAGAGAGAGAGAGAGAGAGAGAGAGAGAGAGAGAGAGAGAGAGAGAGAGAGAGAGAGAGACAAAGACAGAGACAAAGAGAGTAGGGGGTAGAAAGAGAGCAATAGAATAGTATAAGGAGAGGGGGAGGGAGTTAGAGATCTAGAGAAGGGGATGGGAAGAGAGAGAGAGAGAGAG